>NW_026126779.1:0-99337 GCF_943737965.1 Phodopus roborovskii | reverse complement strand
CTTTCAGTTCTGTACCCCATTTTTAATAGGGTTATTTGGTGTTTTGTTGACTAGTTTCTTGAGTTCTTTGTATATTTTGAGATCAGCCCTTTGTCAGATATAGGATTGGTGAAAATCTTTTCCCAGTCTGTGGGCTGCCGTTTGGTCTTGTCCACTGTGTCCTTTGCCTTACAGAAGCTTCTAAGTTTGAAGAGGTCCCATTTATTAATTGTTTCTCTCAGTGTCTGTGCCCCTGGAGTTATGTTCAGGAAGCAGTCTCCTATACCAATTTGTTCAAGGGTACCTCCTACTTTCTCTTCTAAGAGGTTCAATGTGGCTGGATTGATGTTGAGGTCTTTGATCCATTTGGACTTGAGTTTTGTGCATGGCGACAGACATGGGTCTATCTGCAGTCTTCTACACACCCTCATCCAATTGTGCCAGCACCATTTGTTGAAGATGCTGTCCTTGCCCCATTGTATAATTTTAGCTGTTTTGTCGAAAATCAGGTGTTCATAGGTGTGTGGGTTAATATCAGGATTTTCAATTCGATTCCATTGGTCTACCTGTCTATTTTTATGCCAATACCAGGCTGTTTTCAGAACTATAGCTCTGTAGTAGAGCTTAAAGTCAGGAATGGTGATGCCTCCTGAAGTTCTTTTATTGTATAGGGTTGTTTTGGCTATCCTGGGTCTTTTGTTTTTCCATATAAAGTTGATTATTATCCTTTCAAGGTCGGTGAAGAATTGTGGTGGGATTTTAATGGGGATTGCATTGAATCTGTAGATTGCTTTTGGCAAGATTGCCATTTTTACTATGTTTATCCTACCTATCCAAGAGCATGGGAGATCTTTCCATTTTCTGGTATCTTCTTTAATTTCTTTCTTTAGAGTCACAAAGTTCTTATTATATAGGTCTTTTACTTGTTTGGTAAGCGTTACACCAAGATACTTTATGTTGCTTGTGGCTATTGTAAAGGGTGATGTTTCTCTGATTTCTTTCTCTGTCTCTTTGTCGTCTGAAAAAAGTAGGGCTACTGATTTTTTTTTTTTTTTTGAGTTTATCTTGTATCCTGCTAGTTTGCTGAAGGTGTTTATCAGCTGTAGGAGTTCCCTGGTAGAGTTTATTGGGTCGCTTATGTAAACTATCATATCATCTGCAAATAGAGACAGTTTGACTTCTTCCTTTCCAATTTGGATCCCTTTGATCTCCTTTTGTTGTCTTATAGCATTAGCTAGAACTTCTAGTACGATATTGAAGAGATATGGAGAGAGAGGACAGCCTTGTCTTGTTCCTGATTTTAGAGGAATTGGCTTAAGTTTCTCTCCATTCAGTTTGATGTTGGCAGTTGGTTTGCTGTATATTGCTCTTATTATGTTTAGGTATGTTCCTGTTATCCCTGACCTCTCCAAGACCTTTATCATGAAAGGGTGTTGAATTTTGTCAAAGGCTTTTTCTGCATCTAGGGAGATAATCATATGGTTTTTCTTTTTCTGTTTGTTTATATGGTGGATCACGTTGATAGATTTTCGTATGTTAAACCATCCCTGCATTCCAGGTATGAAGCCTACTTGGTCATGGTGGATGATTTCTCTGATGTATTCTTGAATTCGGTTTGCCAGTATTTTATTGAGTATTTTTGCATCGATGTTCATCAGGGATATTGGTCTGTAGTTTTCTTTCTTAGTTGTGTCTTTGTGAGGTTTGGGTACCAAAGTTATTGTGGCCTCATAAAAAGAGTTTGGCAATGAACCTTCTGTTTCTATCTTGTGGAACAGTTTGAGGAGTAGTGGTATTAGTTCTTCCTTGAATGTCTGGTAGAATTCTGCACTGAATCCATCTGGCCCTGGACTTTTTTTGGTTGGAAGGCTTTCGATGACTGCTTCTATTTCATTGCGGGTTATAGGTCTATTTAAGTTGTTTGTCTGTTCTTGATTTAATTTTGGTAAGTGATAGTTATCCAGAAATTTGTCCATTTCCTTTGAATTTTCAATTTTTGTGGAATACAGATTTTCAAAGTATGACCTGAAAATTGTCTGGATTTCCTCTGTGTCTGTTGTTATGTTCCCCTTTTCGTTTCTGATTTTGTTAATTTGCATGTTCTGTCTCTGCTTTTTCGTTAATTTGGATAAAGGTTTGTCTATCTTGTTGATTTTCTCAAAAAACCAACTCTTTGTTGCATTGATTTTTTTGTATTGTTTTCCTGGTTTCTATTTTGTTGATTTCAGCCCTCAAGTTGATTATTTCCTGGCGTCTACTCCTATGGGGTGAATTCGCTTCTCTCTGTTCTAAGGCTTTCAGTTGCACTGTTAATTCTCTTATGTGACTATCCTCTGTTTTCTTCATATGGGCACTTAGTGCAATGAACTTCCCTCGTAGCACTGCTTTCAAGGTGTCCCATAAGTTCGGGTATGTTGTATCCTCATTCTCGTTGAATATTAGAAAGTCCTTAATTTCTTTCTTTATTTCTTCTTTGACCCAGGAGTGGTGCAATTGCACATTGTTCAGTTTCCATGAGTTTGCAGGTTTTCTGCTATTTGTGTTGTTGTTGAATTCCAATTTTAAAGCATGGTGGTCCGATAAGATACAGGGGACTATTCCTATTCTCTTGTATCTGTTGAGGTTTGTTATGTCACCTAGTATGTGGTCGATTTTAGAGAAGGTTCCATGTGGAGCAGAGAAGAAGGTATATTCTTTTGTCTTTGGATGGAATGTTGTATAGATGTCTGTTAACCCCAGTTGAGACATAACTTCTGTTAATTCTTTTGTTTCTTTGTTGAGTTTCTGATTTGTGGTCCTGTCTAGTGTTGAGAGTGGTGTATTGAAGTCTCCCACTATAAGTGTGTGAGGTTTTATATGAGCTTTGAGTTTTAGTAGTGTTTCTTTTACGAATGTGGGTGACTTTGTATTAGGGGCATAGATGTTCAGAACTGAGACTTTGTGTTGATGGATTTCTCCTGAGATGAATATGAAATGACCGTCTTCATCTCTTTTGACTAATTTTGGTTTGAAGTCTAACTTGTTAGATATTAGGATAGCTATGCCTGCTTGCTTCTTATTTCCATTTGATTGGAAAATCTTTTCCCAACCCTTTACCCTGAGGTAATGTCTATCTTTGAAGCTTAGATGTGTTTCTTGTATGCAGCAGAAGGATGGATTCTGTCTTCGTATCCATTCTGTTAGCCTGTGTCTTTTTATAGGTGAGTTAAGACCATTAATGTTGAGGGTGAGTAAGGACCATTGATTGTTGATGCTTGTTTGATTTAGGTTTGTTGTTGGCAGTGGTATTGTGAATATATTAGTTCTGCTTTACCCTTGGTTTCTGGTGTAGTTGGATTATCTGTTGCCTACATTTTTGTGGGCATAGTTACCTTCCTTGGGTTGGAGTTTTCCTTCCAATACTTTCTGTAGGGCTGGATTTGTAGATACATATTGGGAAAATCTGGTTTTGTCATTAAATATCTTGTTCTCTCCATCTATAGTGATTGAGAGTTTTGCTGGATATAGTAGCCTAGGCTGGCATCCGTGTTCTCTTAATACTTTTAGAACATCTATCCAGGACCTTCTGGCCTTGAGGGTTTCCATGGAGAAGTCAGGTGTAATTTTGATAGGTCTGCCTTTATATGTTACCTGTCCTTTTTCCTTCGCTGCTCTTAATATTCTTTCTTTATTCTGTATGCTAGGTGTTTTGATTATTATATGTCGAGGGGTCTTTTTTCTTTGGTCCAGCCTATTTGGGGTTCGGTATGCTTCTTGTACTTTCATGGGCATGTCCTTCTTCAGATTTGGAAAGTTTTCCTCGATGATTTTGTTGAATATGTTTTTGGCACCTTTGAGCTGGGCTTCCTCACCTTCCTCTATGCCTATTATTCTTAGGTTTGGCCTTTTCATGGTGTCCCACATTTCCTGGATGTTTTGTGTTAAGGATTTGTTGGATTTATGATTTTCTTTGGTCGATGAATCTATTTCTTCTAGTTTATCTTCTGCGCCTGAGATTCTCTCTTCCATCTCTTGAATTCTGTTGGTTATGCTTGTGTCTGTAGTTGCCGATTTTTTGCCCAGCTTTTCTATTTCCAGCATTCCTTCAGTTTGTGTTGCCTTTATTTTCTCTATTTCAGTTTTCAAGTCTTGAACTGTTTCCTTCACCTGCTTAATTGTTTTTTCTTGGCTTTCTGTACTTTCCTTAAGGAATTTGTTCATTTCTTCCACTTTTTTGTTTGTTTTTTCCTCCATTTCTTTAAGGGATTTTCTCACATCTTCTTTGAGGGCCTCTATCATTTTTATGATGGTAATTTTTAAGTCGTACCCTTCTGCTTCCTCTGCTTTGTTGTTGTGTTCCATTCTAGTTGGTGTAGATTCCTAGATTCTGGTGGTGTCATGCTTGTCTTTCTGTTGTTAGGTGTTCTCTTGTATTGCCTTCTTCCCATAGCTTCTTCCAGTAGGTGTTGGTGGGGTCTCCCCCTCTCTCTATGGTACTTCCCTGATGGGCTTATGTGGGTCTGAGATTCAATATCTGTAGCTCTGTGTGGTCCAAGCTCTCTAGGAGGTTTCTCTGCAGACAGGGACCCAGGGATGGGGTCAAGGATGAGGATCCAGTAGAAGATGCCAGCAGGTACTCACAGTGGTCCCGCAGAGATAGGCGGATCTCTGGGAGGGGCCTTGGACCAGCAGAGGACTGGAGGTGGGGTCAGAGACCAAGCAGGTGGAAATTATGGGTGGTCCTGTGTGGATAGTCAGGTCTCCTTTGTTCAGAGTTGCTCTGAGAGTCTCCGAAGTAGGGTGGACTGTTGGCTCCACCCTCTGTCCCAGTGCTCAACCAGAGCAGCAGGACCGTGGGTAGGGCAGGGCACAGGGTAGGGGGGTAGGCTCGCGGTGGGGATGGGTGGGGGTGTATCAGAGCTCCAAGGGTGCTCTGGATGGGGACCAGAGACAGGAGCAGCAGGATCAGGGGCCAACCCAGGGAGTTCGGGCAGGGGAGGGGAGGGGAGAGGTTGTAGGTGACAGGCAGCCCTGATTGGGCCCAGACTCACCTCTGGCCAATAGCTGGGGAAGAGGTTCAGTTTATCACTTTGGGTCATGTGGTTTCAGCACAGAGCTGGCTGGTGCTGGATTTTGGCTCAAACAAATATTCCTTTTTGCAGAAGAATCATGACACTCCAGTACTATGTGCTGTAGGCCAATAGTGACACTTGTCAAATGCATACATTGGGTAAACAGCAAGGTAAACATGGCATGTTGGATCTGGTTGCATTTTGATGATTCACTTTCTTAGTTTCCTTTATAGAATTAAATTTTTTGTTTGTTTGCTTTTGAGACAGGGTTTCTCTGTATTGCTTTGGAGATTGTCTGGAAACTAGCTGTTGTTTACCAGGCTGGTCTCAAACTCACAGAGATCTGCCTGCCTCAGCCTAAAGTGCTCGGATTAAACGCATGCACCACCAATGGCCATGTCTCAATAGAATTTCAACAGCTGCTTATAATCCTATAGTTTGGAGATAGAGATATGATCATGTTTAGCACAAAAAAAGTGATTTTTATTGTAGTATTTGGTATACTGAGGGAGTGCTCATTTAAGCTAAAATACAACTTTGTTTTCCTTCATATTTTCTGCTTTGACTTCCCATTTCAAATCTGTTATTCCATCCCAAGAACTGCACTACTAATTTCTTTATTGTTTTCGCTTCTGGTGTTCACTTGAACATCTTATTTGAATCAGTTTCCACAAGCATATAGAGATTCACATTAGAGCATGTATGACTTTTCAAAACCAGCTCCAATAATTCTTTAATCCTGTGATTTCCTTGGTGTGTGCTTCAGGATTATTGTGTAGAATAGGAGATAATATTTGTAAATTGTCTCAAAATACTGTCTCTTATATAGTGAACATTCCTCAAATGTGACCTCATTGTTCACATAAACACAAGAACATTCTTTTCTTTGTATATGGTCTCCTGAGTCCTAGGAAAACTCCATCTTTGCAATTCTTTCATTGATATACAAAACTGTGAAGAACAATGAATTTTTAGGCAGATAATCTCTTGAAGACTAGAGTGAACCAATAATATGCCACCAGAGTCTAGGGGTTATACACCTGCAAGACCTGAACATCTCAAAGCAGATAAAGCAAAAGAAAATAATCATGAAACAACTTTATGATCTTTATGATAATTATAGATCACCTTAAAGAGGAAATTAGAATATCCCTTAAAGAAATAAAAGAAAAGATGAACCAAAAAAATGGAAGAAATGGAGCTAAAGACAAAAGAAAACGTGCAAGATATAAAAAAATCTCTTTAAAAAGAGCAAGAAAAGCCAAGAAATTAATCAATCAAAGAGGTGAGGGAAATAATCCAAATAGTTCAAGACTTGAAAATTGAAACAAAGACTTAAAGAAAACACAGAGGGAATCCTAGAAATGGAAAATCTGGGAAAACAATCAGGAACTAAAGATGCAAGCATAACCAACAGAATATAAGAGGTGGAAGAGAGAATCTCAGGTGTTGAAGAAACACTAGAGGAAATATATTCATCAACTAAATAAAATGTTAAGACCAACAAATACTTGATACAAAATATCCCATAATTATGGACCCCTTGAAAAGGCCAAACCTAAGAATAGCTGCAGAAGGAGAAAACATATTCAACACAATCATAGAAGAAACAGAAGAAAAATTTCCCAACTTAAAGAAGGACATGCCTATTAAAGTACAAGAAGCTTACAGAACATCAAATAGACTGAACTAAAAAAAAGTTTCTTTACCCCATACCTCGTAATAAAACACAATACACACAGAATAAAGAAAGACTATTAAGGGCAGCAAATTAAAAGGCCAAGTAACATATAGGCAGTCCTATCACTATTACACCTGACTTCTCAATGGAAACTCTGAAAGCTAGAAAGTCTTGGATAGATGTTCTAAAAACACTAAGATACAAGAGATGTCAGCCCAGACTACTATACCCAGCAAAGCTTTCAATCACTATAGATGGACAAAAAAGGTATTCCAAAACCAAATTTACACAATACTTATCCACAACCACAGTGCAACAGAAAATTCTGGAAGGAAAGTCCAGCCCAAGCAAGTTAACTACACTCACAAAAACATAGGCACTAGATAATCCCAATTTACCAGAACCCAAACGAAAAAGCAGGGCAAAAATACTCACTATACCATCACCAAAAACAAATCTATAACAATCAAGAATTAATAATCAATGGTCTTTAATTTCCCTTGCCTATAAAAAGACACAGACTGACAAAAAGATATGAAGACAGAATCCATCCTTCTGCTGCATACAAGTAACACATCTAAGATTCAAACACAGATATTACCTCAGGGTTGAAAAAGATCTTCCAATCAAATGGACCCAAGGAGCAACCAGGTGTAGCTATCATAATATCTAACAAGTTAGACTTCAAACAAAAATAAGTTGAAATAGATGAAGAATGTCATTTAATGTTCATCACAGGAGAAATACATCAACGCAATGTCTCAATTCTGAACATATATGACTCAAATACAGAGATACCCACATTCTTAAAAGAAATGCTACTGAAACCCAATTCCAACATCAAAACTCACAACTCATAGTAGGAATGTTTAACACCCCACTCTCACCACTAAACATGACCACCAGACAGACATTTAACAAAGAAGCAAAAAGAACCAACAGAAGTTAGGTCCCAATTTGGTTTTAATGACATCTATAGAGCATTCCATCCAAACACAAAAGAATATACCTTCTTCTCTGCTTGACATGGAACCTTCTCTAAAATTAACCACATACCAGGCTACATAACAAACCTCAATAGATACAAAAATATTGAAATAGTTCCCATGGATCTTATCAGAACACCATGCTTTAAAGTTTAAATACAACAACAACACAAACTGCAGAAACCCTACACACACTCATGGTAACTGAACAATGTGCTATTGCAACATTCCTGAATCAAGGAAGAAACAAAGAAAGAATGAAAAAATTTCCTAGAATTCAACTAGAGTGAAGACACAAAATACCCAAAATTACAAGACACTTTGAAATCAGTGCTACGAGGAAAGTTCATTGTACTAAGTGCCCATATGAAAAAATCTGAGGATAGTCACATTAGGGAATTAACAGCACAACTGAATACCCAAGAACCAAAAGAAGCAAACTCACCCCAAGGAGAAGACATCAGGAAATAATCAATTTGAGGGCTGAAATCAATAAAATAGACACTAGGAAAACAATAAAAAGAATCAATGCAACAAAGGGTTGGTTTTTTGAGAAAATCAACAAAATAGACAAACCATTATCCACACTAACCAAAAACCACAGAGAGAACATGCAAATGCTCAAAATCAGAAATGAAAATGTGGACATCACAAGAGACACCGAGGAAATCCAGAGAATTTTCAGGTTATACTTTGAAACCTATACTCCACAAAATTGAAAAATTCCTGGGAAATGGATGATTTTCTGGATAGCTATCACTTACCAAAATTAAATCAAGAATAGCTAAACAATTTAAATAGACCTATAACACCTAATAAAAATTAAGCAGTCATTAAAACCTTCCCAATTAAAAAAGCCCAGGGTCTGATGACTTCAGTGCAGAATCCTACCAGAAATTCAAAGAAGAGGTAATACCAATACTCCTCAAATTGCTGCACACAATAGAATCAGAAGGTTCATTACAATATAATCAGAAGGTTCCTCACAATAGAATCAGAAGGTTCATTGGCAAACTCTTTTTACGATGCTACAATTACCTTGGTACCCAAACCACATAAGACACAACTAAGAAAGAGAACTACAGACCAATATCCTTCATTAACCTTGATGCAGAAATGCTCAATAAAATACTGGCAAAATGAATCAAAGGACACATCAGAGAAATCATCCACCATGACTAAGTAGGCTTCATCCCATGGATGCAGGGATGGTTCAACATATGAAAATCTGTCAATGTGATCCACCATATAAACAAACTGAAAACAAAAATCATATGCACATCTCACTAGATGCTGATAAAGTCTGCTTCTGTGTTGGTCAGTCAGACACTCTAGGCCTTAGCAAAACTGGTTGCCACTATGGTGCTGTGAGACTCTCTCTGGTGACTGCTGAGGTAGTCTGCTGTTTCTGTCTTTGCTGCACCTTTTAGAAGTGGCTTGCTTGTACACCCTGCCTACAATATTATTGTTAACTTCCTTCTCAGTCCTTTGCTGAGGCTGAAGATTGCACTGACACAATTTGTTATCTCTTTCTAGATAGATATATTGGGTACCAGACTTCAACTTTCCAGCTTAGAAGAACTCTATAGTAATCTCTGTTGTGCCTTTACCCTAGGACTGGATATGTAGTTCTTGCAATTTGCTCTTGTTCTTCACTGGAGATAGATCTTGTGTGTTTGTTCTTGCATTTTCATTCTCCTATAGCATACTTTATTTTTGCTATCTTTGTACATTGTTTTGTGTTAAATATGTCATTGCTACCTCTGCTTGTGCTGAAAAAGAAAAGAATGAAAATGTCCTAACTTAAAATGAGATACTGTCATCTAGTGACCACACATGGAACTTTCAATTTTCATCAGTTTGTGAGGGATATTGGTCTGTAGTTCTCTCTTGTGTCTTTGTGTTTTGGGTACCAAAGTAATGTAGCCTCATAAAAAGAGTTTGTCAATGAACCTTCTGCTTCTATTTTGTGGAACAACTTGAGTATTGGTATTAGTTCTTCTTGAATTTTACTTAAAGAATTCTGCACTGAAACTATCTGGCTCTGCGCTTTTTTTTTTTTTTTTTTTTTTTTTCGGTTGGGAGAATTTTGATGAGTACTACTATTTCATTTAATATTACAGGCCTATTTCAATTGCTCATCTGTTCTTGATTTAATTTTAGTAAGTGATAGCTATCCAGAAATTGTCCATATCCTTTTAAATTTTCCATTTTGATTTTGAAGTACAGATTTTCAAATTATGACCTGAACAGTCTCAGATTTCCTTAGGTTTCTATTGTTATGTCCCCTTTCATTTCTGATTTTGTTAATTTGCATGTTATCTCTCTATCTTTTGGTTAGTTTGGATAAAGGTATGTTTATCTTTGATTGTCTCAACGAACCCACCCATCATTACATTGATTCTGTGCATTGCTTTCTAGTTTCTACTTTATTAATTACAACCCTCAATGTGGTTACTTCCTGGCTTCTACTCCTCCTGGGTGAGTTTGGTCCCTGTTGTTCTAGAGCTTTCATGCGTGCTGTTGATTCTCTAGTGTGACGATTATCCAGATTCTTCCTGTGGGCACTTAGTGCTATGAACTTCCCTCTTAGCACTGCTTTAAATTATCCCATAATTATGGGATGAGTATTGTCATGATTTTCACTGAATTTTAGGAAAACCTTGATTTCTTTCTTTGTTTATTCTCTTTGACTCAGGACTGATGAATTGATCATTGTTCAATTTCCATGAGTTTGTAGGGTTTCAGCAATTTGTGTTGTTAATTCTGACTACAAACCATGGTGACCTAATAAATACAGGGGACTATCCAATTTTTTGTATCTGTTGAGGTTTGTTTTGTTGCCATGAAGGTTCCATGTGGCTTTCAGGAAGAAGGTATATTCTTTGTGATAGGGTGGAATGTTCTAAAGATGATTTTTTAATTACATTGGGTCATAACGTTTATTAGTTTCTTTCTTTGTTTGTTAATTTTCTTCTGGAAGTCTCCATTGGTGATAGAGAGGTATTGATGTGGGGATATTATGTTCAATTTGAATTTTTAGTGATGTTTCTCTTTTAATTTACTTATTTTTATTTTACATGTCAATTGCAGTTCCTCTCCCCTCCCTCCCACTTCCCTTCTTCCCTCCAACATAGGAACACTGACTTCCCCCTTCCTCCCACCCTCCATCCAGGTACCTACAGGTGGAGTCATGTAAATCTGACAATTCATTTGAAGTAGGACTAGGACTTTTCTCCTGTCTCTAGATTAAGGGAGTATCCATCCATGGGGGATGTGTCTGAAAGGTCCTTTTGTGAACCAGGAAACAACCTGGTTCTACTGTCTGAGGTCCCTTAGGACTGTTCAGGCTCTCTAGCTAAGACCCATGTCCACTTGATCTGAGTCAGTCACATGTTGGATTCCCAGGTATCAAGGGAAGGCCCTTAGATCCCTCCTTGTTCCGGTCATCTGTCTCTATGTATTTCTGCAACCTGGTGTTGACTTTCTCTGGGTATCTGGTTTCTATTTTGACTCAGTGTTCAGTTATGGGTGTTTCCTCTTTTTTCCAACAGGTACTACGAGAGGGCTCTATGATGTTGATAAGTTAGTTGTTGATCTCATTATCAAGGAAGGACATTTATGGTAGCCTTTCCACTGTTGTTCAAATTGTTAGTTGGAATCAGTCTTTGTAGGTCTCTAGATATTTATTTATGTTCAGTTTTCTCTTCAAACCAATAATGGCTCCCTATTTTATGTCTCTTCACTTATTTTCCTGTTCTATTCCTAACCATGACTCAATCTCTCATCACACATGTTTTCCTTTCCTTCTCACCTCATTTCTCCTAGATCCCTCTCCATTCACTGCCCCCCAACTTCACCTGAGCTCATGTGGATTTGTCCCTTCCCCCTTCTGTGAAAGACCTTATATGAATCTTTTAGAATACACCTTGTTTCCCTAGTTCCTCTGGCTGATGTGAATTATAGGCTGTTGATCATTTAGTCTAGGGTCTAAAATCCAAATATGAGTGAGTACATACTGTGTTCCTTTTTTGTGTGTGTTTTACCTCATTCAGATTGGTTTCTTCAAATTCCATCCACTTACCTGTGACTTTCAAGATTCCATTATTTTTTTCTGCAGAGTAGCATTCCATTGTGTAGATGTGTCACATTTTCTTTATCCATTCTTCAGTTGAGGGGCATTTAGCTTGCTTCAAGGTTCTTGTTATTACAAATAATTATGCTATCAAGATATTGAGCACATGTCTTTGCGACATGGATGTAGATAATTTGAGTACATTCCTAAAAGGGGGATTACCAGGTCCTGTGGTAAACTAATTCCCATTTTCCTGAGGAACCACCATACTCATCTCCAAAATGGCTGTACAAATTTGCATGCCCACCAGCAGTAGAGGAGTGCTCCCTCTCTCCACATCCTCTCCAGCATGAGTTGTCATTGGTGTTTCTAATTTTAGCCATTCTGACAGAAATAAGATAGTATCTAAAAGTTGTTTTGATTTGCATTTCCGTGATAGCTAATGATGTTGAGCACTTTCTTCAGTGTCTTTTAGCCTTTTTGATTTCCTCTATTGAGAATTCTCTCTTCAGATCTGTACCCAATTTTTAATAGGGTTATTTGGTGTTTTGTTGACTACATTGTACATTTTGGAGATCAGCCTTTTGTCAGATGTAGGATTAATGAAAATCTTTTTCCAGGCTGTGGGCTGCCGTTTGGTCTTGTCCACTGTGTCCTTTGCCTTAACAGAAGCTTCTAAATTGGAGGAGGTCCCATTTATTAATTGCATATCTCAGTGTTTGTGCTACTGGAATAATGTTCAGGAAGCAGTCTCTTATACCAATTTACTCAAGGGTACCTCATACTTTCTCTTCTAAGAGGTTTAGTGTGTCTGGATTGATGTTGAGGTCTTTGATCCCTTTGAACTTGAGTTTTGTGCATGGCGATAGACATGAGTCTATTTGCAGACTTCTACAAACCATCACAAAACGGTGCCAACACCATTTGTTGACGATGCTTTCTCCTCCCACTGTACTTTTAGGTGTTTTATCAAAAATCATGTGTTCATAGGTGTGTGGGTTAACATCACGGTTTTCAATTCAAGTCCATTGGTCTACCTGTCAATTTTTGTACCAATTTCAGGCTGTTATCAGGACTATAGCTCTGTAGTAGAGCTTAAAAGTCAGGGATGATGATGCCTCCCGAATTCCTTTTATTTTACAGGGTTGTTTTGGCTATCCTGGGTCTTTTGTTTGCCATATAAAGTTGAGTATTATCCTTTCAAGGTCAGTTACGTATTGCTCTGGGATTTTCATAGGATTACATTGAATCTAAGCCAGATTGTTTTTGCAAGATTGCCATTTTTAATATGTTTATTCTACCTGCGCCAAGAGCATGGGAGATCTTTCCATTTTCTGGTATCATCTTTAATTTCTTTTTTTTAAAGACATGAAGTTCTTATTATATAGGTATTTCACTTGATTGGTAAGCTTTACCCCTAGATAATTGATGTTGTTTGTGGCTATTGTAAAGGGTGATGTTTCTCTATTTTTCTTTTTCAGCCCCTTGTCTTCTGAATAAATTAGGGCTACTGATTTTTTTTTTTTAGTTTATCTTGTATCCTACTACTTTGCTGAAGGTGTTTACCAGCTGTAGGAGTTCCCTGATAGAGTTTTTGGGGTCGCTTGTGTAAACTCTCATATATCTGCAAATAAAGACAGTTTGACTTCTTCTTTTCAGTTTGGATCCCCTTGGTGTCCTTTTTTTTTGTATTATAGATTTAGCTACAACTTCAAGTATGATATTGAAGAGATACTGGGAGAGATGCAGCCTTGCCTTGTACTTGATTTTTAAGGGATCACGTTAAGCTTCTCTCCATTCAGTTTGATGTTGGCTGTGGGTTTATTGTATATTGCTCTACTTATGTTTAGGTATGTTCTTGTTATCCCTGATCTCTCCAAGACCTTTTTTATGAAAGGGTGTTGAATTATGTTGAACCTTTTTCAGAATCTAGGGAGATGATCATATGGCTTTTCTTTTTCAGTGTGTTTATATGGTAGATCTCGCTGATAGAATTTTGTGTGTTCAACCATCCCTGGAACCCAGGGATGAAGCCTACTTGGTCATGGTGGATGATTTCTCTGATGTTTTCTTGGATTTAGTTTGCCAGTATTTTATTGAGTATTTTTGTATCAATGTTCATCAGGGATAATGGTCTGTAGTTTTCCTTCTTAGTTATGTTTTGTGTGGCTTGAGTAACAAGGTGATTGTGGCCTCATGAACAGTGTTTGGTAATAAAACTTCTGTTTCTATTGTGTGGAACAATTTGAAGAGAATTGGTATTAGCTTTTCCTTGAATTACTGGTAGAATTCTGAACTGAAGCCATATGGCCCTGAGCTTTCTTTGGTTGGAAGGCTTTTGATGAGTGCTTCTATTTTGTTGGGGGTATAGATCTATTAACTTGTTCCTCTGTTCATGATTTAATTTTGGTAAGTGATAGTTATACAGAAATTTGTCCAAACCCTTTGATTTTCAAATGTTGTGGAGTACAGGTTTTCAAAGTATGACCTGAAAATTGTCTGGATTTCCTCTGTGTCTGTTGTTGTATCCCCCTTTTCGTTTCTGATGTTGTTAAATTGCCTGTTCTCTCTCTGCTTTTTTGTAAGTTTGGACAAGGGCTTGTCTATCTTGATGATTTTTTTTTTTTGAAAAACCAATTCTTTGTTGCATTAGTTTTTTGGATTTTTTTCCCTTGTTTCTATTGTATTGATTATTTCCTGGCCTCTATGGCTCCAGGGTAAGGTTGGAAGTTTTTGTTCTAAGGCTTTAGGTTGGGCTGTTAATTCTCTAATGTGAATATCCTCTGTTTTCTTCATATGGGCACGTAGTGCAATGAAATTCCCCCAATAAAACTGCTTTCACTGTGTCCCATAAATTCGGGTATATTGGGTCCTCATTCTATTGAATTTTAGAAAGTCCTTAATTTCTTTATTTCTTCTTTGACCCAGGTGTGGTTCTATTGGGCATTGTTCAGTTTCCATGAGTTTGTATGTTGTTGTTGAATTCCAATTTTAAATCATGGTGGTCTGATAAGATACGGGGGACTATTGCAATTCTCTTGTACCTGTTGAGGCTTGTTATGCTACCGAGTATATGGTCAATTTTAGAGAAGGTTCCATGTGGAGCAGAGAAGAAGGTATATTCTTTTGTGTTTGGATGGAATGTTCTATAGATGTCTGTTAACCCATTTGAGACATAACTTCTATTAGTTCTTTTGATTCATTGTTGAGTTTCTGATTAGTGGTCCTGTCTCATGGTAAGAGTGGTATGTTGAAGTCTCCTACTATAAGTGTGTGAGGTTTTATGTGAGGTTTTTGTTATAGTAGCATTTCATTTATGAATTTGGGTCCCTTTGCATTTGGGGCATAGATGTTCAGAATTGAGACCTTGTTTGATGGATTTCTCCTATGATGAATAGGAAATGACCATCCTGTCTCTCTTTTGATTAACTTTGGCTTCAAATCTAACTTGTTAGATATTAAGATAGCCACCTGCTTGCTTCTTGGGTCCATTTGATTGGAAGATCTTTTCCCAATCCTTTACCCTGAGGTAATATTTATCGTTAAAGCTTAGATGTGTTTCTTGTATGCAGGAGAAGGATGGATTCTCTCTTCATATACATACTGTTAGCCTGTGTCTTTTTATAGGTGAGTTAAGACCAGTAGTGTTGTGGGAGAGTAAGGACCATTGATTGTGTTTGTTTGTTTTAGATTTTTTGTTGGTAGTGGTATTGTGAATATATTTCTCCTGCTTTACCCTTGGGTCCTGGTGAAGTGGGATTATCTATTGCCTATGTCTTTGTGATCATAGTTAACTTCCTTGGGTTGGAAGTTTCTTTCCAGCACTTTCATAGGGCTGGATTTATACATTTTTATTCTGAAAATCTGGCATTGTCATTAAATATCTTCTTTTCTCCATATATAGTTATTTAGAGTTTTCCTGGGTATAGTAACCTGGGCTGGCATCCGTGGACTCTTAGTAGTTGTAGAACATCTATCCAGGAGATTCTGGCCTTGAGCATTTCCATGGAGAAGTCAGGTATTTTTTATAGTTCTGTCTTTATATGTTAATAGTCTTTTCCTTTGCTGCTCTTTTAATATTCTTTCTTTATTCTGTATGTTAGGTGTGTTGATTTTTATTATATGCTGAGGGGTCTTTTTATCTTTGGTCCAGTCTATTTGGTGTTCAGTATGCTTCTTGTTCATTCGTGGTCATGTCATTGTTCAGATTGGGAAATTTTTCCTCAATGATTTTGTTAAATATATTTTCTGCACTCTTGAGGTGGGCTTCTTTGCGTCTTATGTCTCTGCCTATTATTCTAAGTTTAGCCTATTGC
Organism: Phodopus roborovskii; assembly: GCF_943737965.1. Taxonomy (NCBI): domain Eukaryota; kingdom Metazoa; phylum Chordata; class Mammalia; order Rodentia; family Cricetidae; genus Phodopus; species Phodopus roborovskii. Next base: position 83,249 of record NW_026126779.1, on the reverse strand, counting down.
ATGTTGTCCCACATTTACTGGATGTTTTGTTGTAAGGATTTGTTTAACTTGATGATTTTCTTTAGTCCATGAATCATATTTCCCTCTAGTTTGTCTTTTGCGCCTAAGATTCTCTTTTCTACCCTTTTGACTTCTTTTGGTTATGCTTGCATCTGTAGTTCCTCGATCATTTGCCCAGTTTTCCTATTTTCAGCATGACTTTGGTTTGTGTTTTCTTTATTGTCTCTATTTCAGTTTTTAAGTCTTGAACTATTTCCTTTACCTGTTTCATTGCTTTTCTTGGCTTTTTGTACTGTCTTTCATAATTTCTTAATGTCTTCCAATTTTTTGTTCATTTTTTTTTTCTTCCATTTCTCTAAGGGATTTTCTTCAGCATCTTCTTTGAAATATTCTATGATTTTTATGATGATACATTTTAAGTCATTCTCTTCTGCTTCATCTACTTTGGGGTTTTTAATGTCTAGTTGGTGTAGAGTTCCTAGATTCTGGTGGTGTTATGTTTGCCTTCTATTGTTTGGTAGTTTTCTTTAGTAGCCATCTTCCCAAAGCTTCCTTAAGCTGTGTTGGAAGGGTCTCTCCTGTAAGCTATGGTACCCCCCAGGTGGGCTAATAATTGGTAGAGGTTCGATGTCTCTAGCTCTGGGTGGTCCAAGCTCTCATGAGTTATCTCCCCAGAGGCAGGGCCTGGCGTGTGGGTGTCAAAAATCAGGCTCCAGCAGAAGACTGGTCATGGGAATTCGAGTTCTCGAAGGCTGGAACTCATGATGTTCCCTAGATATCAGGTAGGTAGATCTAGCCTGGGCCTGGCAATTCTCCAGCCTATGGCCTCTTAGGCAGAGGCCCTGTGGGAGGTCAAGTATCCAGTCTGCAGGCCGATCTTGAGGCACCCAGACCAAAGAGAGGACCCACAGTGGGGGTCAGAGACCAGAAAGGTGGAAAGTATTGGTGGTTCCAATGGATGTGCAGGTCTATTGTTCTCAGAGCAGCTCCAGGAAGGTCCCCAAAGCTGGCAGGATTGTTGGTTCTACCCTCTGTCCCAGTGCTCAACCAGAGTAGTGGGACAGTGGGCAGGGGTAGGGCACAGGGTAGGGGGAGAGCAGACTCTGGTGAGGGTAGGTGGGTGTGTATCAGACTCCAAGAGTGTTCTCGATGGGGATAGGACATGGGGTAGTGGGGATATGGAGGCAATCCAGGTAGTTACTGGGGAAGAGTGGGGGGAAGAGATTCCACCTAATGGATCTCAGATCACCTTTAGCCAAGGCCTGGTGAAGGGGTGGGGGACAAAGGTGTGTGGGAGTCAAAGATTGAGCTGATAGTCAGGGATGCTTCCACAGAGTAGGCAGATCTACCCGGAACTTTGCAATATCCAGATGAGGCCTCTTAGCAGAGGCCCTGCTATGGGGGGGGGGGTCAAGGATCCAGCCTGCAGGAACTCAGAGTAGCCCCAGGGGGATAGGCTTATCTCTGGGAGGTGCCTGGAGCTCCAGTGAGGAGGACCTGAGTTGTGGGACTGAGACTATGCAGGTGTAAATTACAGGTCATCCCACATGGATTGGCAGGTCTTGTGTGCTCAGAGAAACTTGGGAAGTTCCTTGTAGATGGCAGCTTAGTGATGTTTTTACAAATGTGGATGCCTTTTTATTGGAGCCATAGACAGATGACTGAACTGACACTTAATCTTGATGGATTTTACCTGTGATGAATAAGAAATAATGGTAAATGATACTGAATGTTTCATATGTGAGTCCAGGACATCAAGGACAGCTTTCCTGTGAATATTGGATATACAGAACTTTGTCTTATGTAAGTGCATGATAATAAGCACATCTACCCATGCTTGCTATCAGAGCATGCCATCTATTAACATGATATGTAAGACTTACTATCACATATATCCATAATATCCAGAATGTTTATCTTGACAATATATTGCAGTTAGATTTTGCCTCATGCAGGCATAGTGAAGCCCACTTTATTTATATGTTATAGTTCTTCACATTCAGGTACCACATATTCAGGATATCTTCCTATTGAGATACACGATATCAAGTACTGCTTCAGATGCTTATAATTGATATCTAGGACTACTACTACATTAGATACAAAATATCCAGGATTTGATTTTGTTAATTTTTTTTAATTTTTAATTTACATATTGTTTCCAATTCCCTCTCCTTCTCCCCAACTCCCTCTTTCCCACCCCTCCCAGGCCCCAAACCATCCCCCCCTCCCTCCCCCAATTCATGTGTAGGATGATGCTTTCCGTAGGTTTCATCTAAAATGTCTAATCTAGAGTAGAGTAGGCCTTCCCTCCCCCTACCTCTAGATTACTGAGTATCCCTCCATGGGTTAGGGGCCCAAAACTCCTTTTGCACGTCCAGGTTCCATTGTCCAAGGTCCCTTAGACATCCCAGGTTTCTAACTGAGACCCATATTCAAAGGGTCTGAATTAGTACAATGCTGATTTGGTATCAGCCAGGGGGTACATTAGCCCTTGTTCAGGGTCATACCGTCTCTACATGTTTCGAGTCTGCTTCTGTCCTCCCTCTCTGCATCTGGATCAAATTTGGCTAACTGTATAGTAAGTGGGTGCTTGCTTCGTTTCCATCAGCTACTATATAGGGGCTCCATGAGGCTAGATAAGTTGCCCCACTCTTATCAGGGGAAGGGCATTAGGTAGCCTTTCCACTGGTGCTCAAATTTTAGTTGAGGTCAGACTTATAGGTCTCTGGACATTTCTCAGGTTCATTTTCTTGTCATAGCTGGCCCCCTTGCATTCTCTCTCTCTCCCTCGGGCTCTCTGTCTGTCTGTCTGTCTGTCTTCTCCATCTATTTCTCCATCCCCAATCAATCTCCCAGTCCCAGGGGCCTCTCCTCCCTCTTATTGAGCTTTTCTCCAAACGCACCTCCCTCAACGCCAAATTTTGTGAGACTTGTCCCTTTCCTCTCGCAAGACCTATGTGAATCTCTAGAGTCCTCCTTGAATCTTAGTTTCTTTGGTGGTGTGAACTATAGTGTAGGATACTGTTCTATGTTCAACCATATATGATACATACCATGTTCCACTTTCTGTGGTGAGTTACTTCCATTTAGTTTGACACCACAAGTTCCATCCATTGCCCTGAAAATTTCAAGATTCCATGGATTTTCCCCCTGTGAGTAGTATTCCATTGAGACATCTTCTCATCCATTCCTCTGTTAAGGGCATCTCCATGTTGCTTCCAGCATTTATTTGCCAAAATAATGCTTCTAGGAACATAGCTGAACATATGTCTTTAGACATGAATGTGGACTCATTTGCTATGCGCAAGAGGCATTACAAGGCTCTGTAGTAGACTGTCCCCAGTTTCATTATAAACAAATATACTGAACTCCAAATGGCTCTCTGCTTGCACTCCACCATCAGCATGGAGGCTTCCTCTTCCTGGCATCCTCTTCCAGCATAAGCTGTTCTTGTTGGCCACTTTAGGCCATTTTATAAAGATGATGACAGTGTCATACTTTTTTGATTTCAATTCCCTCTGATAGCTGCTGATGTTAAGAACTTTTTTAATGTCTTTTCAGCCTATTGATTTCTTCTATTGGGAGAATTTTCATTCAGTTCTCCACCTAATGTTTCAAGATTATTTTGAATTTTGGTGACTAGTTTCTTGAGTTCTTTGTATATTTCAGAGATCAGCCTTCTGTCAGATGTAGGATTGGTGAATATCTTTTCCCAGTCTGTGGGCTGCCATTTGGTTATGTCAACTGTGTCCTATGCCTTACAGAAGCTTCTCAGTTTCAGAAGGTCCCATTTATTAATTGTATATCTCAATGTCTCTGCTACTGGAATTATGTTCAGGTAGAAGTCTCCTGTAACAATTTGTTCAAGGGTACCTCCCACATTCTTTTCTAAGAGGTTCAGTGTGATTGGATTAATGTTGATATCTTTGATCCATTTGGCCTTGAGTGTTGTGCATGGCGATAGACATGGGTCTATCTGTAGTCTAATAAACACCATCATCCAGATGTGCCAGTACAAATTGTTGAACATGCTTTCCTCCTCCCATTGTTGACAGCTTTTAGTGCTGTCAACAAAAAAAATCAGATGTTCATCACAGTGTGGGTTAATGTCAGGATTTCAGTTTTGATTCCAATTGTCTACCTATTTTTGTGGCAATACCAGGCTGCTTTCAAAATGTGGCTCTGTAGTACAGTTTAAAGTCGGGGATGGTGATGCCTCCTGGAGTTCCTTTATTGTACAAGGTTGTTTTGGATATTTTGAGGCTTTTGCTTTTCCATATAAAGTGTAGAGTATTATCCTTTCAAGGTCACCGAACAATTGTGCTGGGATTTTAATGGGGATTGCATTGAATATGTAGATTGCTTTGGCAAGATTGCCATTTTTACTATGCTGATCCTACCTATCCTAGAGCATGGGAAATCCTTTTTCATTTTTCTGGTATCTTCTCTAATTTCTTTCTTTTAAAGACACAAACTTCTTGCTATATAGGTCTTCTCCACTTGTTTGGTAAGCTTTACCCTAAGATACTTTGTTGTTTGTGGCTATTTTAAAGTTTGATGTTTCTCTGAATTCTTTCTCAGCCTCTTTGTCATCTGTATATATAGGGCTACTGATTTTTTTTTTTTTAGTTATCTTGTATCCTGCTAGTTTTTCTGAAGGAGTTTTTTAGCAGTAGAAATTCTCTGGTAGAGAGGAACTAGGATACAAGTTGTATTCTAAGAGATTCATATAAAGTCCCTCACAGAACTGGAAGGGACAAGTCCCCAGACCTCAGGTAAAGTGGGGGAGGACAGCTAAAGGAGAGAGAGAAGTAGAGAAAATGAGAGGGAGGAGAGGAAGGCATGTGCCACCAGGAGGATTGAGCCTGGTTAGGAATGGAAAATAGGAAAGAGAGAGAGAGACAGAGACAGAGAGAGAGAACATAAAGAGGAGCCAATATTGGTTTGAAGATAAAGTTGAACACAAAGAAAGGTCCAGGGAACTACAAGACTGCTCCCAACTAACAATCTCAGCTCCGTGGAAAGGCTATCATAAATGCCCTTCCCCCGGAGAGTGAGATCAACAACTAACTTCTCCATGGAGTCCTCAACTAATGCCTGTTGAAAACAGGAGCAAACACCCATACATAAACACTGAGTCAAACTAGAACCCAGAAGCAGATGGAGAGGACAAGACCATGGTAGAAGTACATAGAGACAGCTTACCTAAACAAGGAGGAGCTAAGGGCCACTAGACTGATAGTTGGGAAGCCAACAGGGGTCTGACCTGACCCCCCTGAATATGGGTCTCAGCCAGAAGTTCTGAGCAGTCTAAGAGACCTCAGACAGTGGAGCCAGGATGTATCCCTGGTACTTTGCAAACATATCCCCCATGGAGGGATAACTGCCTTATTCTAGAGATAGGAGAGAAGCCCTAGTCCCTACTTAGGACCTGTCTACATGACCCCAACTGGATGGCATCCCTACATATGGTATTGTGGTGGGGGTGGGAGGGAGGGTGTTTAGAGTGCATGGCTACTGGATCGACATGTAAAATAATAAATTAAAGCTTTGACTCCAAAATTTAAGTTGAAGAACAAGTTACTGGGGAAAAGTATTTCTATTTTTGTTTCCACAGAAAATGAAAAGATGTGGATTCTTCCAGACTAATGTGGTTTGATCACGCCAGACCGCCTGAAACAGAGTACAAGCTGATCCTACATTCCAAACAGCTGGACAAAACAGCCCTACAGACTACAGCTAGGATATCTGAATCTTCTTCGAATAAGACAGCACCCTTACCAGCAGGAAGTAGTTTGGATAGAACGACGCCCAAATTCCCAAGTATTGTGTATAAATGTTTGTTTTCATTTAATTGGACTTTGTTATATAAAATTAAATAAAAAAATAAATAAATAAAAATTAAAAAAAAACAGAAATTCTCTGGTAGAATTTTTGGGTCACATATGTAAACTATCATTTCATCTGCAAATAGTGTGAGTTTGAGTTCTTCCTTTCCAATTTGGATCCAATTGATCTCACTTTGTTGTCTTATTTCTTTAACTAGAACTTTCAAGTACAATATAAGAGATATGGAGAGAGAAGGGCAGCCTTGTCCTCCCGGACATGGGCCTTAGGCTTTTTTTTTTTTTTTGTAGGGCTTTTGATTACTGCTGTCTCATTTATGGTTATAGGACAATTTAAGTTTTTATCTGTCTTTGGTTTAATTTTAGTAAATGATAGTTACCCATTTGAATTTTCAAAATGTGGGAGCACAGGTTTTCAAAGTATGACCTGAAATTCATCTGTATTTCTTCAGTGTCCATTGTTATGTCCCCCTTTCCCCTTCTGATTTTGTTAATTGGCTTATTCTCTCTCTGCTCCTTTGTTAGTTTTAAATAAAGTATTGTATATCTGGTTAATTTTCTTGAAACACAAACTGTTTTTTGCATTGATTTTTTTTTTGTATTGTTTTCCTGGTTTCTAGTTTATTGATTTCAGCCCTCGAATTGATTTTTTTTCCTTGTGTCTACTCTTCTGGGGTGAGTGGTGTGGGTTTGCTTATTTTTGTTCTAAGGATTTCAATTGTGCTGTTAATTCTCTAATGTGAGTGTCCTCCATGTTCTTCATATGGGCACTCAATGCAATGAACTTCCTTCATAGCACTACTGTCAAAGTGTCCCATAAGTTTGGGTATGATGTGTCCTCATTCTCATTGAATTTATTAAGTCCTCAATTTCTTTCTTTATATCTTCTTGAACCAGGTATGGTGCAATTGCTCATTGTTCATGTTCGACGAGTTTGTACAGTTTCTGCAATTTCTGTTGTTGTTGAATTTCAACTTTAATCATGTTTGATAATATACAGGGGACTATTCCAATTTCTTTTGTATCTGTTGAGGTTTGTTATGTTGCCAAATATGTGGTTGATTTTAGAGAAGGTTCCATGTGGAGCAGAAATGAATGCATATTCTTTTGTGTTTGGATGGAATGTTCTGTAGATGTCTGTTAAACCCAATTGAGACATAACTTCTGTTAGATCTTTTGTTTCTTTGTTATGTTTCTCACTGGTGGTCCTGTCTAGTGGTCAGATTTGGGTGTTAAAGTCTTCCACCGTGAGTGTGTTAGGTTTTATATGAGCTTTGAGTTTTGGTAGCAGTTCTTTCATGAATGTGAGTGCCTTCATATTTGGTGCATAGATTTCAGAATTAAGACTTTGTACTTAGTTTTTGAAGATGGGTGTTTCTGTCCTCCCACATAATGCCTCCAGGTCCCACCACCCTTCAGCCCCTAATAAGCACACAGAAACTGTATTAGCTATAAAAATGATGGCTGAAGACTAAGGCTTCTTACTGGCTGGTTCTCTCTTAATTTTAATCAATAACTACTTACCTAAGTATTCCTACAAGATCTTATCTTACACGAATGCCAGGTGCATCCTATCTTCTCCATCATTATATGGTATCACTTTCCATGGCACCTCAATCTGTCTGCCTAACCCAGCCTTCTCATGGCCTGGCAGTTCTTCTGCCTATGCTTTCTGCCTGGCTATTGACCAAACAGTGTTTTATTTACCAATCAATAAGACAAGCATATATATCATATATATATATATATATATATACATATATATATATATGATACTCCCATCATTTCCTCTTTTCTGTATAAATAAAAACTAATGTTTTAACTTTAACATAGTAAAATTATATATAAAAAACACTTATCCAGGAAGAACTATAACTAATAATGTTTAGTAGATTAATTTTGGCAAATTTTTGGCAAAATTTAAAGAAAAAATTCTATATCTTATCTTTTTGAGTCTAAAGATTCACATGTAGCTTATCACTTATCATAACTAAAGAAATCCATAAACATAACTATCTGCCTTCAAATGAATCAAAGACCTCAAAGATTAACATATAATGTCCATAATTGAGAGGGACAGCTAGATGCCTGGACAGTCACCAAAGTTCTTTTATAATGTTGGGGCATCTATGTTCAGCCCACAGGCCATTGTGTGTTGGCACACTTCTCAGTGAAGCAGGAAATTTTAAACTGTCCACCTGTATTGGCAGTTTGTCAGTCACTTTACTTGAGTTCTGCAGAATGTCTAGCAGACTCTTACATGAAGAATCCTGAAGGACTGTCCCATTATGTTTTGCCAAATTCAGCAGCCACTTTCCTGTGGGTTTTGCATGTCCAGGTTATACAGCATTCAGTCAAACAGTCCAGGAAAGAGTAATTTCTTGCCAAATGACTATTATCTGCCATGTTGAAGGAAAACTCTATAATGAGTTTCCTCAATGCATATCTAACTCTCTGACAAAATTGGTGTTTCCTGGAGAAGTTGTGCAATAAAAAACTCTAATAAATTATTTTAAATGTCATATTCTGTAGGTCTTTGAAAGGTTTAAAGTATATTTGGCACTTGAAATATATCTCTACATATCTAGAAAACCTAACATGATTATAAGTTTTTATTATCATAGGTGACTATCTATAGTCCACTTATAGGCTATACATATATTCTTATTTTCCCTATCCATCCCAGTTCACTCTTCCTCCCATCTCCACGACGCCTGCTCCTGTCCCATTCCCCTTCCACTCCCACAGGGAGTGTGATGCATTCCGGAGGGATCATAAAAATCTCTCCGTCATGTGGAGTAGAATCTGCAAGCCTACCTCTGGCCTTTGAGGCTGAGGAGTATTCCCAGATGCAGAATGTCATAGAGGTCCTTTTGCACTCCTGAGATACATCAGGGTTTAATTGTCAGGGTGGCTTAGACTGCCTAGGCCCTTCAACAGAGATGCAGTATTCAGGAGTTCTGAGGTTGATCTGATGCTTGTTTCCCCACCTATCAGTCTGGGAGTCTATGAGCTGTCCCTTCTTCAGGTCAGCTGTCTCTATGGGTTTTTGTACCTCTGGTATTGACCCCTCACATAATGGCCCCTCACTCTCTGAAATTGGATTCCAGGATATCAGCTCAGTCGTTTAGCTCTGGATGTCTGCTTCTGTTTCCATTGGCTACTACTCTGAGGGTTCTATGATGGCATATTAGTTAGTTATTAATGTTCATTATCAGGGAAGGGCATTTAAGGTAGCCCCTTCACCGTTCTCAAATTGTTAGTTGGGGTCATCCTGTAGGTCTCTGGACATTTCTCTAGAGTCACTTTTCTCTTTAAATCTCTAAGCTTTAACTTCTATTATGGTATATCCTTTTTGCTCTCTGTTTTCAACCCCCTGACTCAACAATTCTGGTCCCACAGGTTCTCCTCTCCCACTTCTCTTTATCCTAATGCCTCTCTCCACTCACTGCCCCCCCACCTGCATATTCTCAGAAAAACTCTGTTGCTTTTCCCTTCTGTGAGGCACCTTGTATAAAATACCGAGGACCCTCACCCTGTATCCTTGTTTCTCTGGTGTGTGTGAATTATAGGCTGGTGATACTTTGCTCTATGTTTAAAATCCATGTACTTTAGTGAATACATACAATGTTACTCTTTATTACAGGGTTATCTCACCCAAGATGGTTTTCTTAAAGTTCTATTCCTTTGCCTGATTATTTCAAAATTCCATTGTGTTTGTCTACTGAGTAGTATTCCATTGTGTAAATCTGTACCCAACCTTCTTTATCTTAGTTGCTTCCAGGTACTTGTTATTACAAACAATGCTGCTACTAATATAGTTGAACATATCTTTGTTGCATGGATGTGGATCTTTTGGCGTATATGTCTAAGAGTGGAATTGCCAGGTCCTGAGGGTAGACTGATTCCCATTTTCCTAGGACCAGCCATACTGATCTCCAAAATGGCTGTACAAGTTTGCACTCCCACCAGCAGTGGACGGGTGTTCACCTTTCTCCACTTCCTCTCCAGGATAAGCTGTAATTGATATTTCTAAATTTAGCCATTCTGGCAGGAGTAAGATGGTATCTCAGAGTTGTTTTGATTTTCCATTTACCTGATGGTGTGGATGTTGAACAGTTTCTTAAGTGTCTTTCAGCAATTTTCGGATTCCTTTTTTTGAGAATTCTCTATTCATTACTGCATTCCACTTTTTAATAGGGTTATTTGGTGTTTTGGTGGCTAGTGTCTTGTTTTCCTTCCATATTTTGAAGATCAGCCCTTTGTCAGATGTAGGATTTGTGAATATCTTTTCCCAGTCTGTGGGATGTCATTTGGTGTTGTCAACTGTGTCCTTTCCTTAAGCAAGCTTCTCAGTTTCAGGAGGTCCCATTTGTTTATTGTCCATCTTAGTGTCTGTGCATGGAGCCTGAGGAGGAGCTGAGTGTGGCCGCGGTCCCGAGAGTCTGTGAGGAGGCTGGAGTAAAAGGGACCTGGAAGGTTGGGTGGAATTTTGAGAACCAGGAGGAACAGGACGCATGTGTACGTGCTTATTGTCACAGAAGTGCTGGAAGACTGGGAAGACTCCATGAACATTGGAAGAGAGAGTGGTTTAAAATAGAAGATGCCATCAAAGTGCTACAATGTCACAAGCCCGTGCAGGCAGGCATCCTACTTGAGGCGCTGAGGCAAGGCTACTCTGCCAACAATTGCACCCCTGTCGTGGCCACCTCCTACTCCACTTCTGTGTCAGGCATTAGACGACTGCAGACTTGTGTAAGAGCCAGAGAGTGGAAACCAGACTGAGTGCTGGCTCTCCTCACCACTCCCTCACCCTCCTCACAGCCTCCTCCTGACCCAGACATGGTGGGCAACAGAGAGGGGTACCCTGAGGCGCTACTGGGTTGTGGAGTGATATGGGTGGTGTGTGGGGTGATGGGAACTTCTTCCTCTTTTCCTGAGGGTGGGACTGGGATGTAACTCCCCAGGTAATTTCCTGCTTGCCTCCATTCTTCCCTCACTCACCCTGCCCTCTGAGAGAGGAACCCTGTTCTCCCCCATTTTGGGTTCTGAAGCGTTCCCATTTGCCTCCTCCCAGCCTAGCCAGGTATTTTCTCTAAATTTTTATTTTTCATTAAAAGACACCCATGTGAGATGAAAAAAAAAAAAACAAATACACATAAATACACAAGCATACAATAAAAACAACTAAGATTCAAAGATAGACATTACCATAGGGTAAAGGGCTGGGAAAAGATCTTCCAATCAAATGGACCCAAGAAGCATGTATCTATCCTAATATCTAACACGTTAGAGTTCAAACCAAAATTAATCAAAAGAGAATAAGACGGTCATTTCCATATTCATCATAGGAGAAATCCATCAGCAAAAAGTGTCCACTCTGAACATCTATGTCCCAAATACAAAGGCCCCCACATTTGTAAAAGAAATGCTATTATAACTCAAACCTCATATAAAACATGAAACAATTATAGTGGGAGCATTGATACACTACTCACCGCTAGACAGCAACACCAGTCAGAAACTGAACAAAGAAACAAAAAATCTAATAGAAGTTATGTCTCAATTGGGATTAACGACATCTATAGAACATTCCAACCAAACACAAAAGAATTTACCTCTTCTCTGATTTTCTGCTCCACATGTAAACTAAAATGAACCAATACTAGGTGACATAACAAATTTCAACAGATTAAAAAAAAAATGGGAATAGTTCCTATATCTTATCAGACCACCATGCTTTAAAATTGGAATTCAACAACAACACAAATCTCAGATACCCGACAAACCCATTGAAACTGAACACTGCGCAATTGTACCATACCTGAAATTCACACGAATGAGGACACAACATACTAGTACTTAGGGGATTCCCATTGCACTAAGTGCCCCTATGAAGAAAATGGAGGAAAATCACATTAGAGAATTAACAGCACAAATAAAAGCCTTAAAACAAAAGATGCAAACTCACCCTGAAGTAGTAGAAGCCAGGAAATAATCAATTTGAGGGCTGAAATCAATAAAGTAGAAAGCAGGGAAACAATACAAACAAATCAATGCAACAAAGAGTAGGTTTTTCTAGGAAATCAACAAGATAGACAAAACTATATTCAAACTATTGAAAAGGAGAGAGATAATATGCAAATTAACAAATCCAGAACAAAAAAGGACACATACTAAAGGACACAGAGGACATCCTGACAATTCTCAGGTGATACTTTAAAAACCTGTACTCCACAAGATCGAATTCAAAGGAAATGGAAAATTTTTCTGGATAACTGTTACTCACCAAAAATTAAATCAAGAACTAGACATACAACTTAAATAGTCTACTATCCCTAATAAAATAGAAGCAGTCTTCTCTAAAGCCTTCCAACCATAGGAAGGTAAGGGCCAGTCGGATTCTGTGATGAATACAACTAGAAATTCAAGGGCCAGAGCTAATTCCAATACTACATCACATCGTTGCTCCACACAAAGAGTGAAGGTTCAATACCAACTCTTTTGAGGCCCCAATCACCTTGATACCCAAACTTCACAAAGAACAAAACTAAGAGAGAAAAACTACAGACCAATATCTTTGATGAAGAACGATGGGTAAAAATTCCCAATAAAATACCGGTAATGAATCCTAGAATACATCAGAGAAATCATCCACTACAACTAAGTAGGCTCATCCCTGGAATGCAGGATGGTTTTACTTACAAAAAAATCTATCAATGTGATCCACCCATATAACAAAACTGAAAAAAGAAACTACCACAGGGTCATATCCCTAGATGCTGAAAAAAACAACTTTAAATTTCCAACACACTTTTCTGATAAAATTCCTTGGAGAGATCAGGGATATCAGGACCATACCTAAACATAACAAGAACAATAAACGACATAAACCAACTGCCAACATCAAACTGAACTGAAGAGAAACTTGGCCATTCCCCTAAAATGAGGAACAAGACAAGGCTGCACACTCTCTCCATCTCTTCAATATTGCTTGAAGTTCTACCTAATGCTTTATAAGACAAACAAAAAGAGACCAAGGCAGTGCAACTTGGAAAGGAAGTACTGGCACTTTCTCTGTTTGCAAATGATATGATAGTTTACACACCTTCCACCCAAAACCCTCACCAGGTAACTCCTACAGCTGATAAACTCCTTCAGCATACTAGCAGGATACAAGATAAACTAGAAAAAAAAATCAAATAGCCCTACTTTTTCCAGATGACAAATTAGGCTTTGAGAAAGACATCAGAAAAATATCATACTTTACATTAACCACAAAGAACATAAAGTAACTTGAGGTAATGCTTACCAAAAAAGTGAAAGACCTATAATAATCCCAAGAACTTTGTGTTCCTTTAAAGAATTAAAAGCAGATACCAGAAAATGGAAATATACCCCATTCTCTTAGATAGGTAACATAAATATAGTGGCACTTTTGCCAAAAGCAATCTATAGATTCCAATGCAATCCCCATTAAAATCCCAGCTCAAGTCTTCACTGACCTAGAAAGGATAATATCAACTTTATATGGAAAACAAAAGACCTCAGCAAGCTAAAATGACCTCTACAATAACAAAAAAAAAATCTCAGGAGGTGTCACTCTCCCCGCATTTTAAGCTCTAGTACAGGAGCTATATATACTTCTGAAAACATCCAGGTATTGGCAAAAAAATGGACAAGCAGACCAATGGAACCAAATCCGCAATCCTGATATTAACCCAACTTACCAACTTCCTGGATTTTTGACAAAACCACTAAAAGTATACAATGAGAGCAGGAAAGCATCTTCAACAAATGGTGCTGCCAGCAACTGGATGATGGTGTGGTAGAAGACTGTAGAGAGACTTCCTATGTCTGTCACCAAGCGCAGAAATCAAGTCCAAATGGATCAAAGACCTCAATGGGAAATCCAAGCCACACTGAACAGCTTAGAAGAGAAAATGGGCAGTATCCTTGAACAAACTGATATGGGGAGGCCGGCTTCCTGAACATAACTCCAGAGCATAGACACCTGATATCAACAATTAATACAGTGGCCCTCCTCAAACATAGAAGTTTCTAGAGACAAAGGACTCATTTGACAAGACCAAACAGCAGCTGGCAAGACTGAGAAAATATTTTCACCAATTTTACATCTGAGAGAGGGCTGATGTTCAAAAATACAAAAATATACAAAGAACTCAAGAAACTAGTCAACAAAACACCACATAACCCTTTCATTGTACTCCACAGACTAAGTTTTCTTGTGTTTGATCTGAAACACAGAACTGTAACACAATCCACACCAGAATTTCAAAGCTGAAGTTCATCCATGAAATACTTAATCATCTTCTGACCAAAGCAGAAACTCTCAGTGAAAGTCTACAGTGCAGACACTGAGTCCCTTTTGGTCCACTGTCCTATTCTGTGGCCTGAGATTGCCTGTTATAGGGCAGCAATAGTTCTGTCACTAACATAGGTTATACCTAGAAGCCAAATATCTGATGTCAGAGAGGGCACTTCTGGAAGTTGAGAACTTTTCCTCCACTTCTATCAAATGGAACACACAACTCCACTGCTGCTTCCTAATATGCCAAGAGTGTTTACTGATATCCTTGATGTGATTTCGCTGGGCCAGCATACAGAGTTAGCTCCATGGCCTCAAGTCTTGCCCCTGTTGCTGTTTCTGGCTTTCTGCATTTAGGCATGTCTTTAGTCTACACATCGACCTGTAGCATCTCAAAGCAGCAAAGGCCTGGCTTACTGTTCCTTTCCATTCTGCTTGTTCCCACCTGCCCTCATGCTTTGGCAAGTATTTGACAGGGTTCCAAGGCTCTTCAGCTATGTCCTGTTTCTTTTCATTTCCCAATGCAGGCTGTAGTTTAGTTCCCAGGCCTACTGGCTCAGGAGCCCACTAAGCTCACTGCTCAATGACTTCCTCAACTAACACCTGAGGCTTAGCTCTTTTCACTCTAGCTCAGGTCCACCTTACAAGACTGGGAGTGGCTTTGAAAATTTGTGCCCTGGCTCAGCTCTCTCTCCTGATGAGGAGGTTCTACATCGGGGAACAAAGTTGGGCATCTCAGGAAAGCTCCAGGTCACTGGGTCCAGCAGTAACATACAGCCCAGTGACCTCCCTGTAGTACACAGGACCAGTTTCTATGTGTGATCAAAAGTGCTTCGATCTACTAGGAAAATCTAGAGTGTCTAAAGAAATGAAAGGTGAACAAGAAGAACAGGGTATGGGGGCAGGAGAGAGAGAGAGAGACAGAGAGAGAATGAATATGTGTATTCAAAAGTGCACATGACCAGCAAGCGTGGAGAAAGATAAATTTATGAAAACAGTCAAGGTAAATATTTAAGAAAACTGAAAAAAAATGATATTACTCCAACATTCTTAAATGTTTAGACAATGGAATATTCAAACCAAAATAACAGTTATTTGATGTTTTAACATGATACCTCCCATGTTTATTTCAAGCCAGATGCCATGCCACTGCCACATTATTCATTTTCTATTTATACTGTTTTATGAAAGTGGCCACCTCTTACCTCCAAAATGGAAGGCAGTGACATTGTTTATGTGCATCACTGAGGTATTAGTGTATAAAAGCTGAAAGGGAGCCAGAGCTGTTATGCAGCTATTGCCAAAGAATCATAATTTTCCTCCTCCTGACTTAGAAAGCAAAAGCAACTTAGGAGACTCAGAGGGCTTAGAACCTGGGATTCAGAAGGTGCTTCCCCAGGGTTATGAATAACTGTGGAGAGGGGAGTTCTTCGGTGGAGTTGCCTGTCAACTGAGTAGGGAGAGCTGAAGATGCAGGTCTGGTGAGTCATCTGTTGCCTGTGCTCAGTTAGGCTTTTACTCATGGTCCCCAGAAGTAACCCTAATAAACTTGCTGATTCACTGAGAAGGGCTTGAGTTAGAATCTGTATCTAGATGTTTTCTGGAGTGGACGGATACATTTGGGTTCCCCCAGAAAAGGATACATGATGTTTGCCCAGGGGAAATACCAGACAATGTATATCACAGACAACATGATGTAATAAATATTAGTGGTCACAGCTGTAACCTAACCTGCTTAGCACAACAACTTAATGATCTAAGAGGAATAGGCATTTGTTAGGTTGGTAAGAAGCCTGAGGGGCAGTGGGAGGACACATGACTTGGCTAATGGTCACAAATCTACTGGCAGAACTGTGAGAAGATGGGCTCAGGGCCCTGTGACTGCATATTTATTATTAATGCAATGCAATTTAACTAATTCTCAATAAATGGCTACTCTGATGTTACAGTCAACAAAGACCAAAAGGTTTGGAGAGCTGAGAGCACTTTAACATCCCACATGGAGATGCTTGGAGTTTGCCCTGCTGGTTTTAGGTCTTGCTTCTTGTGAGGAAACACTATACCCCTTTTCCTCTCTTCTAGAAATGCTAATGTGTACCCAATATGTTGGAGGAATGTGATTGCCTTTTTGCTTTTGCTTTTACATGGGCTTACAATTAAGAGGTTGCATTGCATCTCAGAAGAGGCTTTGAACTTGCAAACAATGTTGAGACTGTAAGACTATGTGGATTTTTGAAGTAGAATTAAATATATTCTGCATTGTTGTATGGATATAATCTTATAGGATCCAGGGAGTGGAATGTGCTGGTTTAAATAAGAATGGCCCCCATAGGTCCATATATATGAATGAATAGTCATCAGGGAGTGGGACCCTTTGGCGAAGATTAGAGGATTGTGGGAGTGTGTGGACTTGTTGGAGGGGAGTTTATCACTGGCTTAGAGCTTTTCAGAAGTTGCTTTCTCAGACTGCAGATCAAAATGTAGCTCACAGCCATTGTTCAACACCATGGATGCTAGTTAACATGCTCTCCACTACAATGATAGTAGACTAAACTTCTAAATCTACAAGCCACCCGTCCAATGTGCCCCGACCAGCGGGGAATAGTTATTTGTGGGTCAAGGTGGGCAACAACCTGAAAATAATGGGGAGAGAAGAAGGAATGAGACCAAGCAATGCTTGTCAAGGTCTAACTTTATTAGGCACAAAGAGGGCTTTTTAGCAAAGCAGGAGGAAATGGGGAGGGGTAGCTATGCTGACTCTGGGGCTCTGGTATTTTCCCAGGCCAAAAATATCAGACCCTAAATGTCTGCTTATCTCAGTTCTTACGTCTTGGGTTCATCTCAGTTCCTGTGTTGAATGGAACAGACTGCTTTTTCAGCAGTTTTCTGTTTTTACCAAGATAAGGCTCAATTAGAGTTTTAAGGTATAAGTAATTCTGCAAGAGGATGTGACTCAAGGCCCGGCTCCCAACATATCCCCCTATTTAATTATTTTTTATGGAGGGTCTGTCTTGAGGCTAGAGGTGAGCTTCCACAATCGGGACCCTGGGATGGGCTTGTCACTATGTGACTAACCGGTAGGGTGCATTCACCCTCAGCACTCAAGGACATAATCAAAAATCAGGTGAGAAACTCTGGGCAAGATGAGTGGCCTCCTGAGAGAAGGTCCTAAGCTACTCCCGTCGTTATGGGACCTACAGCCGAAGAGGAGGGTCTACATCTGCTTTGCGGCACCGCGTATACTCCCATCATTGATGTCTCCATATTTAGAGAGAACCAGGTCCTCTGTTGTTCGAGTCCTGTGAAATCAAGTCCTTGTCTAGGGGGATCAGAATTGGCATTGTCACCATCCTCAACAGGTTCCTCAGAGGAGTCCTGTTCCTTTTCCAAATGCTGATGGTAGTGTACAGACATAAGTTTTTGAGTATGGAATCAATTTGAGTTTTGACTAATTGAGTATTCTCTGGAATGCCCAAGGCCCAAAGGTCAGCAGCAGCAACAATACCACAAATGGTCCCAGGAAAGAAGGAGCAAGGTAGAAAGCCAAGGGAGGTGGAAAACCAAATTTTATACCAGGACTCTGCTTGTTCCTGCTGTCGTTTACATTCCTCAAGACTTTTCTGTACTCTATCCAAGCTGTCTTCCACTAAGCCAGTCTTAGCATAAAAGCAACATTTCTCTTTTAAGGCTGCACAAAAGCCACCCTGTTGCAAGAATAATAGATCAAGCCCTCTTCTATTCTGTAACACAACTTCTGCTAAAGAAGTATGTGAATCCTTTAGATTTTTTAGTCCATATTGTAATTCTTTAATATCTTTGTCTACTGCCACTGTGAGTCAATTGAAATGGGAGTTAATCTATACCAGAGAGGCTATTCCTGTCCCTGCCCCAACAGCTCCAAGACCTAGAATAACAGCCAAGGTAATGTCAGTTACTGGTTCTCTTTTTACATGGCTGGAAGTATCTTGCATCATTAAACTGAACGGCATCAATGAAAGATCAGCTTTGGACTACAAACTGCTCAGAATATTTTTGAGGTGTCCTGCTGAGATGATCCAGCCTCACAGACAGACTCCCTAGCCAGGACTTGAGTCAAGCCCCGACTTTTCTATTATGCTTAGACTGAACAAAAATGAAACAGCTCAACAGTTAACCAATTTTTTTTTTTTTATTTTCAGGATCCTCTAAAGATGCTGTCACCCGCAGAGAGCAGGGAGTAACTTTAAGAACCTATACCCACATTCCTAAGAGGTAGGGTGGGTGGTTTTTGGTCACTCATGGGTTAGGGATATTTGTCATTGTTTAGGGGGATTGGTTACAAAATGTTGAACAAAGAGGATTAGATTTCATGGTTTTTTCTTGAAAAAAAAAAAAAAAAAATACTGATATGATAGAATAAAGAGGATTATTGACTCTATTCTGAAAGGAAAAAAAGGAGGATATAGATAGGTAAGATGAAAAGGTAGATTATTGAATCTACTTTTAAAAAGCTAACTGCTAGTTTTAAATATTTTACATTGATTGGATTTTGTATATTGCTTACAATTCTGTATATTGATACAAATTTGGGATTAGGTTAAAACATACTGTACATATGTATCTAATCTTGTTCAAGGTAATGAAAATTTCTGGTTCTTGAAAGTTATTATTACCAACTATATGGGACAATAAGGAAATGTAGGTTAGTAATTAGTCAAATATTACAATCCAACTTGTACTCATATTATGCATTTTATCAAGGACACACAGAGATATATTTTAGATAGACAGGTCATCTACAGAATATGGGATTTAAGGTGTCTTAATAATATAGATTTTTCTTCTTTTTTTTTTTTTTTTTTTTTTTTTTTTTTTTTTTTTGACACTGAGACATAACTACTCCTGGCAGCACCAATCTACCACAGGGAAGATGATGGGCACTGAAAAAGCTCCATGTGGAGTTTACTTTCTTTGTGACAAAAATAAGTCACTAGATAAGACAGTGCCCTTGCCTCAATTGCTGACAGTGCGCTATCCTTGGACAAACAGGACATCAAAAAGAGTGACTGCAAACCTTGCCAAGACAAGGTGGGACAGTCCTTCAGAATATCCTGCTTCACAGAAATATCTGTCAGATATGCTAGACCTGTAGGCGAAAGATGGATGCCCCAATGTTGCAAAAGAACCTTGAGTGAACTGTCAAGGCAGCCAGATGTTTTGTCATTTCTCAAATTATTTGGAAGTTGCTTGTTTGCACTTCCCTGCTTAGTTAATAATATTTTTGTCTCAGGTCTCTGAGGTAGTTGGAAAACTAGATAGTAGAGTATAGCTTTTTCCTTGTTTACCAGACTCAGAAAAGAAACTCACTAAAGAAATGTAGAGTGGCCACTCGGAGTTCCTGCGGGCAAGATCCCTGACCCCAAATCCGGGCCCCTGCCAAAGAAGGAGGTCTCAGCTGGAGAGCACCAGTTTCCAGCGAGATCCCACTACCCTGCAAAACCTTCTCAAGTTCCAGCCCAGCCCTCGTCCTCTTCTGCCGGCTATTGGCCAGAGGGTGAGTCTGGGCCCAATTGGGGCTGCCTGTCCCCTTCAACCTCTTTTCCTCCCCTCCCCCGCCTGAACTCCCTGGATTGGCCCCTGATCCTGCTGTTCCTGTTTCCGGTCCCCATCTAGAGCGCCCTTGGAGCTCTGATACACCCCCCCCATCCCCATGGCCAGACTACCCCCCCACCCCTGTGCCCCTACCCCACCTACGGTCCTGCTGCTCTGGTTGAGCACTGGGACAGAGGGTGGAGCCAACAGTCCACCCCTACTTCGGAGATCTCTCAGAGCAACTCCGAGGAACAAAGGAGATCCCGACTATCCACGCGGGACCACCTGTAATTTCCACCTGCTTGGTCTCTGACCCCGCCTCCAGTCCTCTGCTGGAGTCCCGGGCCCCCTCCCAGAGATCCGCCTATCTCTGCGGGTCCACTCGGGGTTCCTGCGGGCAGCAGATCCTTGACCCCCAAATCCGGGCCCCTGCCAAAGAACGAGGTCTCAGCTGGAGAGCGCCAGTTTTCCAGAGAGATCCCACTACCCTGCAAAACCTTCTCAAGTTCAAGCTCAGCCCTCGCCCTCTTCTGCCAGTCATTGGCCAGAGCTATTGGCCAGGAGCTATTGGCCAGAGGACCACTGTAAGTACCTGCTGGCATCTTCTTCTGGATCCTCATCCTTGACCCCATCCCTGGATCCCTGTCTGCAGAGAAACCTTAGAGAGCTTTTGGGAGCACACAGAACTACAGACATTGGAATCTTTGATCCACATAAGCCTATCGGGGAAGGACCATAGAGAGAGGGAAGAGACACCACCCAACACCTATTGGAAGAAACTATGGGAAGAAGGCAATACAAGAGAACACCTAACAACAGAAAGACAAACATGACACCACCAGAATCTAGGGAATCTACACCAACTAGAATGGAACACAACACACAAAGCAGAGGAAGCAGAATGGTACGACTTAAAAATCACCATCATAAAAATGATAGAGGCCCTCAAAGAAGATATGAGAAAATCCCTGAAAGAAATGGAGGAAAAAAACAAACAAAAAGTGGAAGAAATGAACAAATTCCTTAAGGAAAGTACAGAAAGCCAAGAAAAAACAATTAACCAGGTGAAGGAAACGATCCAAGACTTGAAAAACGAAACTGAGAAAATAAAGGCAACACAAATGGAAGGAAAGCTGGGGAATTGAAAAGCTGGGCAAAAAATCAGAAAGCACGGACACAAGCATTACCCAATAGAATTCAAGAGATGGAAGAGAATCTCAGGCCCAGAAGATAAACTAGAAGAAATCAGATTCATCGACCAAAGAAAACCAAAAATCCAACAAATCCTTAACACACAACATCCAGGAACTGTGGGACACCATGAAAAGGCCAAACCTAAGAATATAGGCATAGAGGAAGGTGAGGAAGCCCAGCTCAAGGTGCTGAAAACATATTCAACAAAATCATCGAGGAAAACTTTCCAAATCTGAAGAAGGACATGCCCATGAATGTACAAGAAGCATACCGGCCCAAATAGGCTGGACCAAAGAAAAAAGACCCCTCGACATATAATAATCAAAACACCTAGCATACAGAATAAAGAAAGAATATTAAGAGCAGTGAAGGAAAAAGGACAGGTAACATATAAAGGCAGACCTATCAAAATTACACCTGACTTCTCACATGGAAACCCTCAAGGCCAGAAGGTCATGGATAGATGTTCTAAAAGTATTAAGAGAACATGGATGCCAGCCCTAGGCTACTATATCCAGCAAAAATCTCAGTCAATATAGATGGAGAGAACAAGATATTCAATGACAAAACCAGATTTTCCCAATATGTATCTACAAATCCAGCCCTACAGAAAGTATTGGAAGGAAAATTCCAACACAAGAAAGGTAACTACGCCCACAAAAATGTAGGCAACAGATAATCCAACTACACCAGAAACCTAGGGTGAAGCAGAACAAATATTTCACAATACCACTGCCAACAACAAACCTAAACCAAACAAGCATCAACAATCAATGGACCTTACTCACCCTCAACATTAATGGTCTTAACTCACCTATAAAAAGACACAGGCTAAAAAAAAATGGATACGAAGACAGAATCCATCCTACTGCTTCATACAAGAAACATATCTAAGCTTCAAAGGTAGACATTACCTGAGGGTAAAGGGTTGGGAAAAGATTTTCCAATCAAATGGAAATAAGAAGCAAGCAGGCGTAGCTATCCTAATATCTAACAAGTTAGACTTCAAACCAAAACTAGTCAAAAGAGGTGAAGACGGTCATTTTCATATTCATCTCAGGAGGAAATCCATCAACACAAAGTCTCAGTTCTGAACATCTATGCCCTAATACAAAGTCACCCACATTCGTAAAAGAAACACTACTAAAACTCAAAGCTCATATAAAACCTCACACACTTATAGTGGGAGACTTCAATACACCACTCTCAACACTAGACAGGACCACAAATCAGAAACTCAACAAAGAAACAAAAGAATTAACGGAAGTTATGTCTCAACTGGGGCTAACAGATATCTATAGAACATTCCATCCAAAGACAAAAGAATATACCTTCTTCTCTGCTCCACATAGAACCTTCTCTAAAATCGACCACATACTAGGAGACATAACAAACCTCAACAGATACAAGAGAATAGTAATAGTCCCCTGTATCTTATCGGACCTCCATGCTTTAAAATTGGGATTCAACAACAACACAAATAGCAGAAAACCTGCAAACTCATGGAAACTTAACAATGTGCAATTGCACCACTCCTGGGTCAAAGAAGAAATAAAGAAAGAAATTAAAGACTTTCCAATATTCAACGAGAATGAGGAGTACAACATACCTGAACTTATGGGACACCTTGAAAGCAGTGCTACGAGGGAAGTTCATTGCACTAAGTGCCCATATGAAGAAAACAGAGGATAGTCACATAAATGAATTAACAGCCCAACTGAAAACCTTAGAACAGAGAGAAGCAAATTCACCCCGCAGGAGCAGACGCCCAGGAAATAATCAACTTGAGGGCTGAAATCAACAAAATAGAAACCAGGAAAACAATACAAAAAATCAATGCAACAAAGAGTTGGTTTTTGGAGAAAATCAACAAGATAGATAAACCTTTATCCAAATTAACGAAAAAGCAGAGACAGAACATGCAAATTAACAAAATCCAGAAACGAAATGGGGAACATAACAACAGACACAGAGGAAATCCAGACAATTTTCAGATCATACTTCGAAATCTGTATTCCACAAAAATTGAAAATTCAAAGGAAATGGACAAGTTTCTGGATAACTATCACTTACCAAAATTAAATCAAGAACAGACAAACAACTTAAATAGACCTATAACCCAAAATGAAATAGAAACAGTCATCGAAAGCCTTCCAACGAAAAAAAGTCCAGAGACAGATGGATTCAGTGCAGAATTCTACCAGACAATCAAGGAAGAACTAATACCACTACTCCTCAAACTGTTCCACAAGATAGAAACAGAAGGTTTATTGCCAAACTCTTTTTTATGAGGCCACAATAACTTTGGTACCCAAACCTCACAAAGACACAACTAAGAAAGAAAACTACAGACCAATATCCCTGATGAACATCGATGCAAAAATACTCAATAAAATAATGGCAAACCGAATTCAAAAATACATCAGAGAAATCATCCACCATGATCAAGTAGGCTTCATACCTGGATTGCAGGGATGGTTTAACATACGAAAAAATCTATCAGCGTGATCCACCATATAAACAAACTGAAAAGGAAAAACCATATGATTATCTCCCTAGATGCGGAAAAAGCCTTCGATAAAATTCAACACCCTTTCATGATAAAGGTATTAGAGAGGTCAGGGATAACAGGAACATACCTAAACATAATAAGAGCAATATACAGCAAACCAACTGCCAACATCAAACTGAATGGAGAGAAACTTAAGCCAATTCCTCTAAAATCAGGAACAAGACAAGGCTGTCCTCTCTCTCCATATCTCTTCAATATCGTACTAGATGTTCTAGCTAATGCTATAAGACAACAAAAGGATATCAAGGGCATCCAAATTGGAAAGGAAGAAGTCAAACTATCTCTATTTGCAGATGATATGATAGTTTACATAAGCGACCCAATAAACTCTACCAGGGAACTCCTACAACTGATAAACACCTTCAGCAAACTAGCAGGATACAAGATAAACTCAAAAAAATCAGTAGCCCTACTTTTTTCAGACGACAAAGAGGCAGAGAAAGAAATCAGAGAAACATCACCCTTTACAATAGCCATAAGCAACATAAATATCTTGGTGTAACGCTTACCAAACAAGTAAAAGATCTATATAATAAGAACTTTGTGACTCTAAAGAAAGTAAAGAAGATACCAGAAAATGGAAAGACCTCCCATGCTCTTGGTTAGGTAGGATAAACATAGTAAAAATGGCAATCTTACCAAAAGCTATCTACAGATTCAATGCAATCCCCATTAAAATCCCACCACAATTCTTCACCGACCTTGAAAGGATAATAATCAACTTTATGTGGAAAAACAAAAGACCCAGGATAGCCAAAACAACCCTATACAATAAAAGAACTTCAGGAGGCATCACCATTCCTGACTTTAAGCTCTACTACAGAGCTATAGTTCTGAAAACAGACTGGTATTGGCAGAAAAATAGACAGGTAGACCAATGGAATCGAATTGAGAATCCTGATATTAATCCACGCACCTATGAACATCTGATTTTCGACAAAACAGCTAAAATTATACAATGGGGCGAGGATATCATCTTCAACAAATGGTGCTGGCACAATTGGATGAGGGTGTGTAGAAGACTGCAGATAGAACCATGTCTGTCGCCATGCACAAAACTCAAGTCCAAATGGATCAAAGACCTCAACATCAATCCAGCCACATTGAACCTCTTAGAAGAGAAAGTAGGAGGTACCCTTGAACAAATTGGTATAGGAGACCGCTTCTTGAACATAACTCCAGGGACACAGACACTGCAAGAAACAATTAATAAATGGGACCTCTTCAAACTTAAAGCTTCTGTAAGGCCAAGGACACAGTTGACAAGACCAAACGGCAGCCCACTGACTGGGAAAAGATTTTCACTAATCCTATATCCGACAAAGGGCTGATCTCCAAAATATACAAAGAACTCAAGAAACTAGTCAACAAAACACCAAATAACCCTATTAAAAAATGGGGTACAGAACTGAAGAAAGAGTTCTCAATGGAGGAAATCCAAAAGGCTGAAAGACACTTAAGAAAATGCTCCACATCCTTAGCTATCAGGGAAATGCAAATCAAAACAACTTTGAGATACCATCTTACCCCTGCCAGAATGGCTAAAATTAGAAACACCAGTGATGACTTATGTTGGAGAGGATGTGGACAAAGTGGAACACTCCTCTACTGCTGGTGGGAGTGCAAACTCATACAGCCATTTTGGAGATCAGTATGGCGGTTCCTCAGGAAAATGGGAATTAGTTTACCACAGGACCCGGCAATCACCCTCTTAGGCATATACCCAAAGGATTCACATCAATGCAACAAAGCCATCTGTTCAACTATGTTCATAGCAGCATTATTTGTAATAGCAAGAACCTGGAAGCAACCTAGATGCCCCTCAATTGAAGAATGGTTAATGAAGATGTGGCACATCTACACAATGGAATACTACTCTGCAGAAAAAAATAATGGTATCTTGAAATTCCAGGCAAGTGGATGGCACTTGAAGAAACCATCCTGAATGAGGTAACCCAGTCACAAAAGAGAAACACAGTATGTACTCACTCATATATGGATTTTAGAACTAGAGCAAATGATCATGAGCCTATAATTCACATCACCAGAGGAACTAGGATACAAGTTGTATTCTAAGAGATTCATATAAAGTCCCTCACAGAACTGGGTAGGGACAAGTCCCCCAGACCTCAGGTAAAGTGGGGGAGGACAGCTAATGGAGAGAGAAGTAGGAGAAAATGAGAGGCAGGAGAGGAAGGCATGTGCGACCAGGAGGTTTGAGCCTGGTTAGGAATGGAAAATAGGAAAGAGAGAGAGAGAGAGACGAGAGAGAGAACATAAAAGAGGGAGCCAATATTGGTTTGAAGATAAAGTTGAACACAAAGAAAGGTCGAGGGAACTACAAGACTGCTCCCAACTAACAATCTCAGCTCCAGTGGAAAGGCTATCATAAATGCCCTTCCCGTAGAGTGAGATCAACAACTAATTCTCCATGGAGTCCTCAACTAATGCCTGTTGAAAACAGGAGCAAACACCCATACATAAACACTGAGTCGAACTAGAACCCAGAAGCAGATGGAGAGGACAAGACCATGCAGTAGAAGTACATAGAGACAGCTTACCTAAACAAGGAGGAGCTAAGGGCCACTAGACTGATAGCTGGGAAGCCAAAGGGGACTGACTCGGACCCCCTGAACATGGGTCTCAGCCAGAAGGTCTGAGCAGTCTAAGAGACCTCAGACAGTGGAGCCAGGATGTATCCCTGGTGCACAAAAGGACTTTGCAAACATATCCCCCATGGAGGGATAACTGCCTTATTCTAGAGATAGGAGAGAAGCCCTTGTCCCTACTTCATAGGACCTGTCAGATCTACATGACCCCAACTGGATGGCATTCCCCTACATATGGTATTGTGGTGGGTGGTTGGGAGGGGAGGGTGTTTAGAGTGCATGGGACAGGGCAGAGAGGGCAAAAGGGAGGGAAGGAGGGAGGGGAGGGCTGGAGGGAGGGAGGGAGGGAGGGAGAGGGGAACTGGGATCGACATGTAAAATAATAAATTAAAAAAAAAAAAAAACGCTCTGACTCCAAAATTTAAGTTGAAGAACAAGTTACTGGGGAAAAGTATTTCTATTTTTGTTTGCACAGAAAATGAAAAGATGTGGATTCCTTCCAGACTAATGTGGTTTGATCACGCCAGACCGCCTGAAACAGAGTACAAGCTGATCCTACATTCCAAACAGCTGGACAAAACACCCCTACAGACTACAGCTAGGATATCTGAATATTCTTCGAATCCCCCCCAAGACAGTGCCCCTTACCAGCAGGAAGTAGTTTGGAAAGAACGACGACCAAATTCCCAAGTATTGTGTATAAATGTTTGTTTTCATTTAATTGGACTTTGTTATATAAAATTAAATAAAAATAAATAAATAAAATAAAAAAAGAAATGTAGAGTGTATAAGTTTGAGAGACAAAACAGATATTTTTTAAGTTGGTAATGCAAATTAGGATAGAAAAGTAATTTAGGTACAAGACTTTCAACTCACCAGGGTAGAATAGATAATGAAGTATTTTCTCTCAATTTGTCAAATGCAAATGGACTAGATATTGTTGATAAACTTATTGACTGTTTATATTGTTTATACTTACTGTATTTAGTTTTTCTTATTTTAGTTGTAGCCTTTTTATATTAGACAAAAGGGGGAATTGTGATATATTATTTATGATTTATTTAAAGCTTGCCTGAGTGTACAGAAAGCACTAGTTGGCTATAGAAGCCAGGTGGTGGTTCACACCTTTAATCTTACCACTTGACAGCCAGAGGTAGACAGATGTCTGTTAGTTCAAGGCTACACTGAACTACACAAAACTAATCCAGCCCTAGAGGGAAAACAGCTTACACAAAGATGATCTTAGTAGTTGGGATCACATGCATTTAATCCCAGCACTATCGAGGTATAAAAAAGCAAAGGGTCTCATGTGGAGATTCATTCTCCAGTCATGCTGAGGATAGGCAGTAGTCTGAGGTTTGGTGGAGAGCTTGTGAGACACAATCAGCCCTTTTAGCCTGAGGTAGAGGTAAGAGCTAGTGTCTTGGTTGCTTTGCTTTTCTGATATTCGGCTTCAAGCTTGAACCCCAGTATCTGTCTCTGGGTTTTTACTTTTGTGTTACACACAGTGACACACCTTCCCCAAACAGTCCCCACACCTAGGGCCCTAGCATTCAAACCTGAGCCTATGGCAGCCATTCTCATCCAAACTACCACACCAAGTAAAAAAGTCAAGAGTTGCCTACAAAGGAGCCCACCTGGTGCAGTGCAAAGTGGGCTGATGAGGTTGGATACCAGAAAGAAGTTTGCTATAGTCTTAGATTCTATACCTTGAAGAAATGATTCTTTAAAGGAGGGATTATTTACTGAGTTTTGATATAGGATCACGGATTATCTATGACTACATGAAAGCACTATGGAAACAATGCTGTCCCCAGACAAATACCTAACACTTTCATGAGTCTAGATTTTGGTCACTCTCTTCCCCATAAATGAGGGACAGAACAGGTCCAAGAATCTGCTGCTCGGAAGGAGGTCCTGATGCTGACTGTGTAGGTCCTACTAGTTCGAATGAGAATGTCCCCCACAGGCTCAGATGTTTGAACATTTGTTTCCTGGTTGGTAGCACTGTTTGAGGGGAGGTTTGGGGGTGTGGCCATGCTGGAGGAAGTATATCATTGGGGTGGGCTTTTTGAGAGTAAAAAATGCTTTGCTTATTTCCAGTTTTCTCTCTTTGTTTCATGCTTGTGGTTCAAGATATGAGCTCTTAGCTTCCCAGCTAAAGACTTTAGCACCAATCCCATTTTCACTCCCCATTCCCTGTGTGTAGAATTGATACCAGACAGGATAGTTTTGCTTGACTGTGCTCTCTACATACAGGGCCTCATACTACAAACGTCCTACTCCAACTGATTTTCTTCCTTCAACAATAGGAATGTTTTTTGTTTTAGTCATGAATGTTTTGTTCATTTTACTGTAATATTAGAGAAAAAAACCCATAACAGTCAAGACCATGACTTCATGAGTATTATCTATAGGATTACATCCTTTTAGTAAGATTCAAGCAATTAATGCAGGTGGCAAAGGCATACGGCTCCCTCCCTCTAAAAATTTCCAGTGAAGTTGTAATATGAGTGGTTGAAGCTCAAGATATACTATTTTAAAAACAGATATGCCTAAAAACTGTCCTGGGTTTGGAAAGGAGCTGCACTGGTGTGGTCTTTTACAGCCCCAAGCACTCTGTCATAGTTTTTTCTTGGCTCAAGGAAAAGGGGCTGGAACCCTGCTTCTTGCCGCTTGCCCCAGGCCACTTCCAGACAGCCAGCTTGGTGGCTCCTGGCCTCTCTGGTCTCTGGTTCTTGTTGGAGCCTGCTTGCCTAGGTCTGGCTCCTCTCCCAGAATTCCTATGCAGCCCGGATTTGTCCTTGCAGCACAGCTTGGATAAAACTGTCCAGTAGTCTCTGCCCTCACCTCTGCTTATCCTTGGGAGGTTGACTGCCTTCCTGGCCCATTCAGTAGCATTCTTTGTATCAGTGGTGTTTGACACATACTTCTAACTCTGATACTACGGGCTGCTGCCGTGAGACAGAAGTTGAAGTAACAAGGTGCTCATTTCAGAGACTTGTGTATCTGCTTGTGATTACTGTCTTCAAGAGAAGAATAACCTGGCTGGATCTAGGGGAGGGGATGAGACCTGTGGAGCTGCCCCAGGCAAACTGTCTACACCAGGACTTTAAAGTTATGAAGAATGGTTCATTAATGTTCTTTGACATTACTGAGCTTTGGGTGTTTGGTTGCATAGCGATAGCTGACTGATACATGGACACAAAGCAGCACCCAGATCCCACCCTGTATTTGACCTAGACCTAGAATGGAATTACTGTGTCTGAATTTTCATTAGCATGCTCATTGTCAGGCCAGTAATATCACGGAGGGGGGGAGGGGGGGGGGTAAATGGAGTTTAGGGAGCAATCTACAGCTCTCATCCACAACTCCATGATCTCCCTCCTACTTTGCAGAGCTGGGGGTGGACGAGTCAGGATGAGATTTAGAGATTTCCGCCATCCTAGGGACAGTGGGCGGTGCCAGGCCACATGCCCCTGCTAATGGCACAGCATTGGAATTTTCACGTCTCTGGAACTCTAGGCCCCTCTGTGTGTCACAGACACCAGTGCTTCCCACATTCCTTCCAACTGCCCTGACGCTTTCTGACAGCCATTTGGAGCTCTTCTTCTTTCAAGCTCACCTAACTTTCTTTCCAGGGGAGTGATGGTCTAGAGGGGGCTCCAGTATGTGCCTTGGTGAGCTGACACTTGGCACTGCTAGTGCTTCTTATATGTATGAGGTGAGGTTTCTAACTTTAGCCGCCGAATAAGATTCTCTGGAAAATAATGGGACAGATGGGTCCTATACAGACACATGGAAATGGATACAGAACCAGGGGTACACAATGGGAACTGGCTCAGGCAGTTGAGGTTACAGTTTTTTTTAGAAATGTCTCCCACAGGTTCATGTCTTCATAGTTTGGACCCCAGTTGGTAGCTGTATTTTGAAGGCCCTGAATTTTTTGGAGGTGGAGTCTGGTTGGTGGAACATGTCACTAGGAGTTGAAGGTGATACCTACCCCCAACCCTGACTGGAGCCTCAGCTTCTTTTTCTATCAGGATGGAGTAGCCTCATGCATCCACACCGTGGTGCCTCTGTGTAGTCCTCAGTAAGGATGGACTGAGAAACCCCTGAAACTGGGAGCACAAATCAACCCTTTCTTCCTAAGGCTACAAGGTAACTTATAAAGTCATGGAGGCTGAAAAGTCTCCAAATGTGACACCTCAGCCTGAGAACCAGGCAGGTGATTCAGCATGAGTCAGGAGCTCCACTGTCCAAGGGCAAGAGAAGGCAGTGTCTGGGCCTCAGAAGAGACTAAACTGATCCTTCTTCTACTTGGAGATGGGGATCAATGTGCTGTGTCAGCTAGACTGCATTTGGGGTCCTCATTTTTAAAATGAGTGCTAGGAACTGAATTTGGGTCCCCTGGTATTACTCTGAACCACTGAGCCATCTCCTCAGCCCCATTTTTATTTTTAATTATGTGCACATTTATGAAATGTATGTGTGTTCTGTGTGGGGGTTATGTGCATATGAGTGTAGGTACCCTAGAGGCCAGAAGAGCTGGAGGATCCAGAGTGTGTACTAGAAGCTGAGATCCAGTCATCAGAAAGAACAGCAAGTGTGCTTAAACTTGGAAACATCTCCTTAGCCTCCAGGGATTCCTGTTATGGAATGAATGTTTGAGGAAGTTTCCAGAGAGGCATAACGTGACATCTGTTCAAGTGTGGTTGGTGGGGCTGAAGAGATGGTTCAGTGGTTCAGAGCACTGGCCATTCTTCCAGAGGACCCAGGTTCAATCCCCACCACCCACATGACAGCTCACAACAGTCTGTAACTCCAGTTTCAGGGGATTTGACACCCTCACACAGATAGATATACATGCAGGCAAAACCGCAATGCCCATGAAAATAAAAATAAATACGTGTAGTTGACGCATTCTCTGGATAGGGGTTCTAGACCGACTGAAAAGGAGAAGCTGTGAAGCCGGTCCAGAGGCAGAATTCCTTTTGTCTGTTTCCTGGCCTGTGGGGATGATGCTGCTGTGCCATGCTCCTTCCGCTATGAACTCTGTCATGCCTTCCACACCAAGAAGAGCTGTGCCTTCTACCTCTGGACCAGTGGTTGGATTCCTTATGGAAGCATTGGGAGAACAAGGGAGAACTTTCTTGGAAGAGAGCTGTATTTGTGTAGTGTGGCACGCCCTCTCTAAAGCCAACCACTTCAGATACCAGTCCATTGCCTTTAGACTGGAGCTAGGGCTTAGTCAGCCTGCTGTAATTCAAGCTCTGTGTGATCTGGGGCTGACCGCATCCAAGAGGAGAGGGCGGTGGGCAACTGCCCACAGCCATTTCAGGGTGGAGTTGAACCAGTGACACTGTGACTGACATGGCAAAAACAACTTAAGGAAGGGAGCATTTGTTTTGCCACACCATCTTTAATTTATGTGGCCTTGGTAAGCTGTTTGCACATGTTGAGGCTGACTCTAAGAGAAAGACAGACTCACCTTATCTCAGATTCAAACAGGTTTACCCCACTTGTCCTAGGAGACACTTTCCCAAGGCAGGCCAGTCTCATGCTTTAGTGACAGGGAGAAAGGAGAACACACAGCTATATTGCACCCTTGAGAACAGCTAGAAGGTTATTCTAAGTGTTATTACTTTTATTTCTCCTGTGATATAAAATGCCTGCGGTTGGAATGAGGAGTTGGGAGGCTCATCAGTGGAGAAAAAGATCCAATGCCCTCTTCTGGCTGCCTCAGGCTACTGCACACACATAATGCAAATAAACTCAGGCAAACACATATACACAGAAATAAAATGAATAAATGAAATACAATTTTAAAAAGAAAGGTGTCAATTCTTTTAAGGAGTACGGTCAGAAACATTTCTAAGACATTCTATTGGTCAAAGGCAGTTTAAAGTGGGGCAGGGCATTACACCTCTTCATGGGAGGGACTCCATGCACAGGCTGCTGTTGTTGGAACCATTGGAGACACCTGCCACACTCTACAAGAGTGTTACTTCATGGCAGTATGAGTTTTCTTTCTTTTTTCCTTTGTTCACTGACGTAGACATAAAATGATTCTGAAACTGTTCCTAGGGCAATAGATAGTCAATGAATACATGGGGGTAAGAATAATGTTTCCAACATTCAGTCCATATTCGGACCTTCTCGTGGACCCCCTAGGATGAGCAGCGTTTGTAGGGGAAGGTGGGATGTGATGGCTCTGCTTCCCGGCCTGTGGTATAAGTCTATCTCACCTCTCCTCACATGCAAGGAACACAAGGAGATCACAGTGAAGAAGGAAAAGACAGACTTCACGGGTTCTCAGCCAGACTCTAGCCAGTGGGAATCGCTGTTTCTCCACCTGTAAATTATGTGTGTCTCATGAGGTACCTGAGCTTCTCAGTTGTGCATTTTTACAGATGTGCTAATTGCACTTTTGTTCCTTCATTTCTGCAGGGCACTCTGTTGTTAGACTCTCCTAGGTTCTGGGCTGCAGAGGAAAGAAAGTATGGTTAGTTCTTTGAGAGACACACAAATAAGCAGGCCCTCTTAATCCATTTTCTGTTGCTGTAACCTGATTCTTGACACTTTTTCAGAAAAGAGCTTTCCATGGCTCATAGCCTCGGTGTCTGGGAAATCCAAGTTTGGTCGCACCTGGTTGCTTCTGCTGAGGGCTTTGCTTCAGGCAGGGCTAGTGGGTCTGTGGGGAACCTAATGCCAGTCTAACGGATGCAGTACCGCTAGAGGGCGCTCTCCTTCCTAGTGAGCCTCCGTGACCCACCAGCCTTCCTTCTGTTAGGGCCTATTTCCCAACTAGGCTGTGCTACATTTTTAAGCCTCCACATCAGTTGTGATGAAGATGAACCAAATACAAGCCACAGCAACAGGTGCATTCCCCAGCATATTAGAAGAGGGCAGATCACACCATCTTTCGCACCAGACGAGTTCAATAGACTTCCCTGACAGTTCTGGCCCTGACTGAAGAAGAATTCACCTGCATAAGGTTAGAATCCTGCTAGGTTTCAACCTTGGAACAAAAGGCTGAGGTGCCTCCTTAACATATCACAGCGGACCTGGCTGCCAGGTTCTCCCAGCATCCCTCTGTCCCTACCTGTTTCAGGGCTCTTCTGGCTGGAATATGGCCCCCTATCCTGAACTCTCCAGACCAGGGGGCTACACTGCCCTTCCTTACATAGTCCAGCCATTTTGGTTGCCCACTCTCTTTGTACCTTTGGCCTCCAGGCTGCTGCACCTGGTTCCTGTCTCTCCCCTCCCTCTCCCCAACATGGATTAGGGGCATGACCATGTCCCTGTCCCTGCCTCTGGCTATGCCCCCTATCTACAATAAACCTCCTCCATCACATCAGCCATGTTCCCTTCCTTTCCTTTGTTATTCCTTTTTTCATCCATTTGTTGTGTTAAATAGGCACCTCAGTCATTTGTCCCCCGGTTGAAACCCAACAACACCTAAGTCCCCATGGCTATGATCCTGGTTTAATTGGGATGGAATATGGCTGTGTTGACCTATTTTAGAAGCTTTCAGGCAATTTCATGTGCTTCATAAGTCCCTGGTTTGGATTTCCAGTCACTGCTAGAACTCCTGGTCTCCCCTTGACTCCATTCCATCATGCAAACGAATGTTTGATTTCTGCTTCAAAAGGCTCTTCTCCTACAAAGTCTAGGGAAGTCCCTTGCTTGAGAAGGAGACAGTTAGCCTTCATGTCTTCCCAGCATGTGAGGACTTTTCTCTACCCTGCCCCTTACTGGAAAATAGGACTAAGCAGACTGTGCAGCCTGGGAGGACACTGCCAGCCCTGGGCAGAAGACAACAACTCCCAGTTTGCTCATCGCCAGCCTTGTGAGGGCTAGACCACCCAAGACTGTGGTGTAGATTTGTCGTTACCACCACCCCTCCTGCAGCTGCCCCCCCTCCAAAGCAATACCTGACCCAAAGGGCGGGGACGTGGGAGGAAGTACAAACTCAAAGCTCAAACGAGAGCTCATCATCGAGTAAGGAAGAGAATGGTGTCCAGAAATGGGGAATTCTATGGGGATTCCTGGTGGTCCCTGCAGAGGGACAGTGAGTGACTTTTGTTGTTTTTATTGTCAATACAGCCAAGAGTGGCCAGAGGAGTGTCAGATTGCCCTGTGGCTATGTCTGTGGGGAACTGTCTTGGTTGTCTCATGATGGGGGAAGACCTAGCTCTCTGTGGGTTTACCATCACCTCTGGATAGGTTATCCTGGCTTGTGACAGTAGGGCTGAGCAATAGGCAGAGAGACAGAGACAGACAGAGATACAGAGAGGCAGAGTCAGACAGACAGACAGACACACACACACACACACACACACACACACACACACACACAGAGCATCATTCTTCCAGGTTCCCTCCCTGAGTTCCTGCCCTGACTTCCCTCAGTGACTGATATCACCTGGAAGTGTAAACTGAAATAGACCCTTTACTTTTGGTCCTGAGACCAAAGGAAGCTGAGAAGGTAAACTGAAAACAGGAAGCCTTCTCTCCATTTGAAATGCAGCCAAGCCCAGCCTGGAGGTAACCCTGGAGGCAAATGGAGAGGAAGGGAGCCAGTGACAGCCCCACCCTGAAGTGGATGGGAGGAGTCAAGAGTAACACACCTTGAGGGCCCAACCTTCATTTCATCAAGTCCCACAGTCCCTCTCCCAACCCAAACTGCACCAGCAGCAGGGGACAAAGTGCTCAGCCTGTGGGGGGGGGGACCATTCTAGATTCAAACCACAGCACAGCACAAACAAAAAAGTAATATGAGAGGAAATGAATGAAAATGAATACAAACACAGTCAGTGAATTCAGAGAAGGAAATGTGCTGAGATGTGCAGGTGTCCTGGAGGTTCAAGTGGAACAAAGCCTCACCAGAGAACAAGAGAGATACAGAGGGCAAATCCTAACACCCAAAGCAGAGGGGCATTAGAGAAAGAGAAAGGGGGAAATATCTATAAAGGGAAAACAAGAGTTGAAAAATTAATTAAAGAGCATTTTCTGAACTTCAGAAAGACTTGATTAAAGGGGCTGATAAAGTTCCAGGAAGGATTAATTAAAGAAAGGCATATACTTAGACAGACCCTGGTGTAATTCCAGAATTATAAACTCCCAGGTAAAAGGGGCTACTTACAAAGGAGAGGAAAATTGGTTACTGGTCTAATGTGGTGGCACACATCTGTAATCCTAGTAGTCAGGGAGCTGAGGCAGGGGAATTGTGAATTTGAAGCCAGTGTGGGAAGTTAGTGGGATCTTGTTTAGAGAAGAAAAGGGAAAGAAAGAGGAGAAAAGGAAAAAAACAAGACAAGGCAGAGGGAAAAACATCAGGTTAGTTATTGAGTTTTTCATCTGCTTCTCTGAAAGGTGGAATAAC
Organism: Phodopus roborovskii; assembly: GCF_943737965.1. Classification (NCBI taxonomy): domain Eukaryota; kingdom Metazoa; phylum Chordata; class Mammalia; order Rodentia; family Cricetidae; genus Phodopus; species Phodopus roborovskii. The sequence continues at coordinate 47,737 of NW_026126779.1, read as the reverse complement.
AGGATGGAGAACAGACTCCTGGGTGACAAGGACAGCGGCCCAAGATTCCTTACATATCAGGGAAATGGATTGTGAGATGTGCCGGCCAGTTTTACATCACCTTGACACAAGCCAGAACCATTGGGGAAGAGGGGACCCTGAACTGAGAAAATGCCCCCATTGGGCTGTCCCGCAGGCAAGCCTATGCTGCATTTCCTTATTGATGATTGATGTGTGAGAGATCAGCCCATTGGTGGTGGTGTCATCCCTGACCAGGTGTCTAGGGTGCTATAAGAAGACGTGATGGCTACGAAAACCCCATTTTATGCCAGGCACTCATTCTACATTTCTAGAAGATAAGTTCTAGGCAATTCTGACTCCTTGCCCCCCTTGTCCCCTCCCTGGAATGATGTAACTGCTGTGAGATAATTAACTGCCTGCTCTGGGTTTTATAAATGCATTTATCGCTGTGTACCAGGGAGAGAGACAGTTACTCGCTAGCTGGGGGGGGGGGGGGGGGGGGGGGGGTGGGAAAGCAGTTTTTCATACAGCTGCAAATTCCACAGAGATGAGGTAATCATGGTCTCCACCTTAAAAAACCCTTCTCTTAGCCCCTTCCGGGTGGCACACCTTTGATTCAACTGCAAGACTGTTGTCCTGTTAGCAGTATTAGTAGATTCATCTAGTTATAATTTGGAGTGAGTTTGTGGTATATTCCCAGTGGTTTCGAACTCTGTTTCCTAGACTGTGATGTGGAAGTAGAAGATGAAATAAATGCTTTCCTCCCCAAGTTGCTTTTGACCATGATGGTTTTTTTGTTGTTGTTGTTTTGTTTTGTTTTGTTTGTTTGTTTTGATTTTTCCCCACAGCAAAAGTAACCGAACTGACACAAGAGAATTCAAAGCTGTCTGAAGACAAAGCTGGAGATGTGCTCATCCCCAAAGAGGTGAACTGGCACTCAGTGAGAGAGAGCAGACCCTGACCTGGGATGGAGGGAGCATCAGGAAGGGAAAGGAAGAAAGCAAGAGAGATAATGGCTTCGAAAGGTAAGAGAAGCAGCCTGAAAGCAGCACACTGTGGGTGGAGATCGATACGTCCGGTTTGACAAATAGCTCCTCAGACACTTAGATGATCTCTTCAAGAAGTGGATCTTGGGACCAGAGAGCTGGCTCAGCAATTAAGGGTACTTACTGTCCTTGCAGAGAACCTGAGTTTGATTCCCAGCCACCACATGGCAGCTCATAACTGTAATTCCAGTTCCAGGGGATCTGGTGCCCTCTTCTGGCCTTCATGGACAGTGCACACACATGGTGTGTATACATACATGGAGCCAAAGTGCTCATACATGAAACATAATGTTTTAAATTAAACTATTATGTTGGGTTAAAAACATTTCCCACAATATTTGGTTTCATTTCTCACCGTGCAGTGCTAATAAATATTTTATTTACATTATGTATGAAACTCTGTAAGTGGATTCACTTCAAGGAATCTTAGCTTAGTCTCCCTGTACAACCTAGGATAAAGGCAGTGTCCTTTACCTCTAGACCCTGCTGGATAAAGATGTAGGAGATTTGAATAATGCAGTTAGGACCTTAATTTAGGAGTTGAGTTTAATTGAGGGTAAGTGATTAACATTAATTAGGATTGTAAATTTTATTCTATACTAGAGAACTGGCATTTCCACTGTATCTCTTTCTGTCTCCCTGCACATCTGTAAACATCAAAGAGGTTATTGTCTGCAAGCACAGTCCTAGGCAGTGAGAATGAAAGCCACACTCTCTGATCATTTTCCAGTTAAACCAGAAAGAGATGATTTAAAAATGACTCCTCATGTACAGTCACTGTGGAAAACAATATGGTAGTTCCTCAGAAAACAGGGAAATTATTTATCTCAAGATCCCTCTATACCCTATTGGGCATATACCAAAAAGATTCCCCATCCTACCAGAAGGACATTTGTTCAATATGTTCATGGCAGCTTTATTCATAATAGCCAGAACCTGGAAACAACCTAGCTGTCCCTCAACTGAAGAATGGATAAACATAATACTGTGCATTTACACAATGGAGTATTACTTAGCTATTTTTTAAAATGCCATCATGACATTTGCAGGCAAATGAATGGAATTAGGGAAAAAAAAAAACATCCTGAGTGAGGTAACCCAGACCCAAAAAGGCAAACATGCTATGTATTCACTCATAAGTGGATATTAGCTGTAAAGGATAACCATGCTACAATCCACAGACCCAGACAGGCCAGATAATAAGGAGGGCCCAAGGGGGGAGACACATGGTTCTCCTTGGGAAGGGGAAATAGATTTTGTGGGTGGACTGGGGACAGGTAGGGATAGGAACAGGAAGGGTTAGGTGGGGGTGGAAGGGATGAAGGGAGAGAGTACTGGGAGAGATGGCTGGAATTGGTTTGTGTGTGTGTGTGTGTGTGTGTGTGTGTGTGTGTGTGTGTGTGTGTGTGCAGTGGAAACTCCCTGGAGTCTATGAAGGTGATCCTAGTGAGGGCTCCTAGTAATGGAGGATAGGAATCTTGAACTGTTTATCTTCTGTAACCAGGCAACTTCCAGTGGCGAGACTGGGAAATCAACCTGGCCACAGAACCTCAGATTTATAATCTGCTCTGCCTGGGGCAATGGTGGTGCACAATTTGTGGGAGTGATCCAATTTGAGGTCCATGCCAGCAATGAGAGGGAGCCTGTGATACTGCCTCGATGAACAGGAACTGGAGGCGGATAGTCTAGAGACCTAGGATAGAACCATACACTACTGGCAAAAATAAATGAATAAATAAAAAATTAAAAAAATCAGTGAACTGACTCCTAATGATGTTCTGCTATATATAGATTGGTGCCTAGAGAGGCTGCCTCCTGTAGCTGATGGGAGCAGATGGAGAGACCCACCGCCAAACATTAGGCAGAGAGAGAGAGAGAGAGGGGAGAGAGAGGGGCAGAGCCCAGTAGGAGGTCTTCGCTGTGCTCCTCCCCTCGGAGCTTGGGGAACCCTGTGGAGGAGGGAAAGGAGGAATTGTGGCAGCCAGAGGGGTTGAGGACACCTGGAGAGCACAACCTGTTGCATCAAGTAACCAGGGCTCATGGGGACTCACAGAGATGAGAGCAATCCCGAGCCTGCATGGTCTGTGCTAGGCCCTCTGCATACATGCTATGGTGTTTTGGGGTGGCCGTGACTCTTCTGCCTGCTCTTGGGACCCTTTTCCTCCTCCTGGGTTACCTCACCCAGCACTGACGTGAGGGCTTGTGTCTGATCTTACTGTATCTTGCTGTGCTGCGTTTGGTTGATGTCCTGGGGCCACCTGCTCTCTTCTGGGGGAGACAGGTGGGGAGGGACCTGCAGGGGATGGGAGGGGAGAAAGTGGAGAGGGAGAAGCTGTGGTCGGGATATGTTATATGAGAGAAGAACAAATAAAACATTTTAAAAATGGCCCTTCCCTGAATGAAGAACAAACTTGTGACTGTTAAAAATTAAGCAGCTTCCTTAATATCTGGGTCACAAGGATTAATAACAACATTTACCACAAAACAAAACAAAACAAAAAACCTAAGGATGCAGGCAAAGTTTCAGTCAGAGGAAAATTTACAATAAAAAATACAAATAGAAAAATTATTTCACTTTTTTAGAGAGGATCTTACTATGTATCCCAGACTGGCTTATGATTTTTTTTTTCCTTTTTCATTTTATATATCTGCATGTGTATTAGTGTTTTGCCTATATGTATGTCTGTGCACCACATATGTACCTGGTGCCTGTGAAGGACAGAAGAGGGTGCTGCATCCCTTGGGACTGGAATTATAGACAGTTGTGAACCTCGATGTAGGAACTGGGAATTGAACCCAGTCCTCTGCAAGAACAACCAGTGCTATTAACTGGTGAGATGTCTCTCCAGCCCCCAAGTTTCTCTCTCTCCCTCCCTCTCTCTTTCATATTTTTATTTGTATGTTATTTTACCTGTATGTATGTTGTTTTACCTGCATGCTTGTTTGTGCACCATATGTGTGCATTGCCACTGGAGTCCGGAAGAGGGCATCAGATTTCCTGAAACTAGGGTTGCAGATGGTTGTGTCACTATGTGGGTGCTGGGAATGGAACTCAGGTCTCTGAGAAGAGTAGCCAGTGCTCTTAGCCCCTGAGGCATCTCTCCATATCTGATTTCTAACTCTTGATCCATCTGCCTCAGCCTTCTGAGGCATGGACCACCAAATTAGCTCTGCTGAAGACATAGATGAGATTAAAGAAAGAAGAGTAGAAAAAGATACACACAAAGCAACAGTAGGAACAAATTAATAAGTACAAAAACTTTCAGACTTAGAAAATGAAAACAATATAAAGACAAATGAATACATATGTGTATTGTGTGTGTGTGTGTGTGTGTGTGTGTGTGTGTGTGTGTTTTGTGTGTTCTGTGAGACAGTTCAGTGGGTAAGAACCCTCACCACAGGCCTGAAAACTGAGTTGGATCCTGGGACTCACATTCAGGTGGATGAAGAGAACCAGCTCCACAAAAATAATGTTTCCTGACTGCTACTAACCAGCTATAGCACACATGCGTGCGCATACACCCAATCATTTACAGCAGCAAATTTACAGTCAGGAATGAAAGGAATCAGTTTAGGAGGGCTGACAACTGTATCAGAGCTGACCAACAAACAACCAGAGAAAAGCCAGAATGACCGTCCACAGACATGACATATTTTGTAAGTGACTCCTTAATCTTTGCATAAAGTCTGAAAGTGGTCTCCTTTCAAATGCTGAGTCTTTACAGTTAATATTATTCTTTAATTTTAAGAAGGATTTATTACTTTTTATTTTGAGTGTATGAAATTTTTGCCTCCAAGTATGTCTGGTGTTAGTGGAAGCCAGAAGAGGACATCAGATCTTCTGTAACAAATAGTTGTTAACTGTGATGTGGGTGCTGGGAACTGAACCTTGCTCCTCTGAAAGGGCAGCCAATGCATTTAACCACCATTGCTCTGGCCCCCTAATATTATCTAATATTATTCTTTATTGAGTTCTGGATTTTGTGGCCATTGTGTAGGGATTACCCCCCCCTTCCCATTTCCATCCCAGATCATTTATTGTGGGCATTAAGAAAAAGCCATTCATCTTGACCTACTCATTTGGGATAAAAAAAAAAATCTTATCAAATCATCTTTAAACTTAAAACCATAAACAAAACAAAACAAAACCCTTTAGCACCTGCATGCAAACATAATTCTCCATGGCTCCACTGACAAGCAAAGACCATGTGGAACTCACAGCCAGCAAGGACAGAACCTCAGTCCTACGAAGATATGAATGAATTTGGAGGCAAAGTTCCCCTCCCCCACCACCCTTGCCAGCACGTTCAGATAGGAGCCAAGAACTTGACTTCATTCGGCCCTTTTAAAATACTAAGTAAGCAAGCCAGTTGATTTATACCACATCCAGAATCCTGACTATGGAATCATGATGCAGGTAGACATCATCCTAGGCACTGAGTCCATGCTAGTTTTTTATGGTGGGGAAAGAAAACTAATAAATGCCCAGAAAAATAGACTCGGGTACCAGGGGGCTGGACAGAAGTCTCGGCTGTTAGGAGCACTTGCTGTTCTTGCAGAGGACACAGGTTTGATTCTCAGCACCAACATGGCAGCTCACAGCTAGGTTCCCTTGGACTCTGCAGGCACGCGCGCACACACACCACACACACACACACACACACACACACACACACACACACACACAGTAAGACAGAGATATGATAAAGGCAGTGTTGTCCTGGGACGGAACCCTGATTAACGTGTAAGATTTTGAAGATGTGGTGAGTCTTCAAGTCACACTCTTTCTTTATAGGTACAGCGGCCCTGTTAGTGTCCATAAACATTTCTGCCTAACTGAGATCCAGGGAGACCCAGGTGGTAAGGGGATCCAGAACAGAAATCTGGACAGCAGCAGAGCTACCATGGTCCCAACATTATCTCCCCAAATTCATTCTTGGCATTGGGGTGTGGCTCAGGAGTAGGTTCTTGCCTAGAATCCCTCAGTGAGAGGCTGGGAGTGTGGCTCAGTAGCTGGCAGAGCATGCACAAACCCAGGGGTAATAACTAGCACCAAAAAAGGAAAGTTTTACTTTCTTATTTCTCTGCATCATTCGGTATCCCCTTGGCATTTGTGAGGAGTTGGTTCCATGACTACCCTGAAATGCCGAAATCCCTTCTCTAACCCCCCCCAAACCCTTGCACGTAATGGTTTGGCGTTTGTATGTAACCTTTGTGCACACTCCCATGTTCTTTAAGCCCCGCTAGATGACTTCTGTTGCCTAGTGCAATGTAAATGGCTGCTTAATACATTGCTTAGGGAACAATACAGAGGCAGTTTTGGGGGAGAACATTTTTCTTCTTCCTTTTTTTTTTTTTTTTTAATTCGAGATAGGGTTTCTCTGTATTGTTTCGGAGGTCATCCTGGAACTGGCTCTGTAGACCAGGCTGGCCTCGAACTCACAGAGATCCACCTGCTTCTGCCTCCTCAGTGCTGGGATTAAAAGCTCCAGGCTGGGGGGGAGAATATTTTTCATCCGCCGAATCCAGGGATGATTCCACATATACTCAGGGCCAGTATTTTGTTTTTATTTCAATTATCCCTTCCTTTTCTAAGGGCCACCGGGGACTTTGTAATATGCACACAGAATAGTGCAAAACTTGTACAATAGGCTCCCCAGTTACAGCCAGAGAAGCCCCAACTTCTGGCCCAAAGTGTTGACCTAGGCTGTGTTGGCCCAAGCCAGTGGGCTGCGGAGTAGCGATTGGTTCAGGCCTGATGGGTCTTTAGCCCAGTTTCCCCCTTGCATGGGGCTTTGAGGGTTGGGCACACTGCACTCTTGGCTAGGTGGGCTTTTTATGGCATGGCCAGAAGAGGTCTTAGTAGGGCGAGGCTCTTTATTTTTAGCCCCTTAAAGACTATAGCTGTGGCATTATCTCCAATGTCACTGACTAACAGGTCCAAGTCCACTTTTTTTTCCCTTCTGTGCCCCTTTCTCCTTCTCTGACTCCCCCCCACACACACACTCTACCCCCTTGTGCTTTCAGTTCCACCTTGCTTGCTTCCCCTTCTTTCTCTGTGGAACGGAGTCCAGGGCGCTCTCGGCTCGTAACTCTCCATCAGCTCTTCTGGAGCAGAGGATCCGGCTCTGCACTGATGCTGTTTGGCTCAGGGTGGCCAAAGGTTTGATCTCCAGGGGGTCCCAGTGAGCCTGGTTTAGCCTTTCTGCAGCTCCTTACTTCCCCCACCCCTCGCTCAGTGTTCAGAAGCGCTCTGGGACCTACGTGCCTCCGGTCCCATTTATCACAGCGCTGTGGGCCTGGCCTAGGCTGTTTTAAGTGTAAAAGCCCAGCTGGGCGGTTGAATGGCAGACCTCAGTCCCTGTCTCACCTTGTGCCACCATTGGAAGTCGAACGAGGTGGCGCCGGGCGTTCTATAACCCGCCAGGGTAGGGCAATCCAGCCTGTTTTGCAGCCCGGGGCTAGCCAGCGCTGAGTCCCCGCAGGGGCTGATTGCTCCTCGGGCTCCCTAGCAGCAGCCCAAGCCAATCAGCGCGCACGCGCCGGGAATAGCAGGCGGCAGCCGCAGAGGGGGGGGGGCAGGGTGAGACTGAGAGGAGGTAGGTCTCCTGGGCAGCAGAGCTGCTGGCCTTGACAGCCCAGCTCCTGGGGGGTTGCACCGCGGGTGAGCTCCGCAGATCCGGCTAGGGCAGCGCTCCCTCGCGGTCACGGGTTCGCAAGGCATCTGCTGCCATCTGGTGGCTGCGCTCCTGCAGCTGCGACATCAGGACTAGAAGGGCTTGCAGGCCCTGAGACATCCCTGCACCCAGAGCTTCCCCATTCACACCACACAGCCAGCGGTGTCCATGATGCCACCTCTCGCCCTGTTCCGGATTTTCCTGGCAGAGGGAGAAAGCAAGCATCCCCAAGAAGGCCTTGTGCACAATGGTCGGTGCACAGAGATGTGAGGCAAATTTGGTATGTCCCAGCTAAGAAGCAGGAGGCAGGGCCTTTCACCTGGATGGATTCAGTTCAAGCCTCAGGTCAGAACACACTAACAGCAGACTGGGTGTTTTAGAGTCACTATTGCTGTGATGAAAAAACATGACCAAAAGCAAAGTGGGGAGGAAAGGGTGTATTTGGCTTACATTTCCCCAGTGGTCGGTCACTGAAGGCATTCAGGACAGGAACTCAAGCAGGGCAGGATCCTGAAGGCAGAAGCTGATGTAGAGGCCATGGTGGGGGGAGGGGGTGTGGCTTACTGGCTTGTTCCTCATGGCTTGCTCAACCTGCTTTCTTATAGAATCCAGGGCCAACAACAGCCCAAGGATGGTCCCACCCACAGTGGGCTGGGTTCTTCCCTATCACTAATAAAATGCCCTACAGTAGGACATCATAGCTGCGTTTTCTCAATCGAGGTTCTCCCCTTTCAGTTAACTTTAGCTTATGTCACGGTGACATGAAACACTGGGGTAGACTGCAAGTTAGGGGATGAAACACACACACACACACACCCACCCCCAGGGAGGGAGAGGGAGGGAGGGAGGGAGAGGGAGGAGTGTGCACTTGGTCATATCATGGGTTTTCTTTCTCCATCCTTAAATTGGGGATACCAATGCTGGCTTCCACCCCCAGGTTGGGTAACTAATAATATGACTCTACGACGCTGAGGACAAATCTACCGGCTGTCCTGAGCCTCCTAGGTCTTTCTTCCAACTGTAAGCTGATTTTCAACCAGTTTGCAAGCTCTCACAGCTCTGTCCAAACCTTGCGACTCTGCCTCCTGCCTTATAGATAAGGCTCATTCTCTGCCTCTAAACCCTCTCTCCAGGGTCATAGACTAGAAGGTCCAATGTAGAACAGATTGTTTTCTCTGACGCTTTTCAATGTGGCTGTACAGGGGCAACTGGCTCACCCCCACTAATAAGACATGCTAGGAGGACTTAGGTGGTAGTGGGGCTTGCCACCAAGCCTGATGAGCTGAATTTGATACCCAGGGCCCAGATGATGGAAGGAGAGGAGAGACTTCCTTTTCTGACCTCCACATATGCTGTGTGGCATGCACACAAACAATGAATTAAAAATATTAAAAAAGATGATGGTAAATTGCAGGATGGTAAACAGCTCTCAAAAAAGGACAGTCTTCAGGTGTGGTGGCACAGGCCTATGGTGCCAGCATCCAAGAGGCTGAGGCTGGAGGAGACAGAGATGCAAGCAGCCACTGTCCCAGAGACATGCGGGGCATGTGGATGCATTCAGTTCCAGCGGGCACAAGGCTTCCAAGGCTTCTCAGCATGCAGCAGGAGAAGAGCTACAGAGCCAGGTGTGACAGCTAGGTACGTCCTGGAGGAAGGGGGATGTCTGTCTCAGCCGCAGCAGTGCATAGTACTCAGGCTGTGAAAACGCCGTCTCTGATTCAAAGGTATCAAATATTTGCTTAGCTGTTCAACATTTCTTCAAATAATATACTCACAACTAATTCATATCTAGACTCGACGTCTTCATCTCTCTCAAGCCTCCCTCCTGGATTAGCTGTCTTGTCTATTCTCGGAGAAAATTGCCCTACATTCTAAAAATAGGCCTTGGAGCCTGGACACTGGCATTTACCATGAGAGAAGACTTTATTTATTTATCTTGAGAGCTGTCCTCTGGGGACAGCTGCAGCCGAGCCTGGGGACACATTCATCAAACAGCTCAGGTACATTGCAGGAGGCTGAGACCACTGAGGTCTACGCTGCTTGCTGTCTTCCAAAAGAGGCTGTGCTATGTTCACAAGGGTGCCCTTTGCCATTTGCGCAGGGCAGGGCAGGGCAGGGCAAAGTGTCTCAGAGACAAGATCCTCTCTCTTCCTCTTGGGGGGTGAGAAGGCCAGGATGTCCCTGTTGCTTCCAGGACCTGGCAGAAATGGGTGCATGTAGGGGCTATGACTCCTAAAGTTAGAGCCCAGGGAACGCCTAACTTCTAGCTTTGCCCCCACCCCAGTCCCTTCTTGATACTCTCACAGTCCAGCTATCCAGAAAGCCGAAGGGAGCATTCACTTGGGGGGGGGCGTATCTGCTTGTGGGGGAGGTGTTAAGAGCAGGTAGATAAGGGTGCAGAGGGGTATACAGGCCTCCTGCCTTCACCTGTGACCCTCCAGGTTGATTGATAACTGCCAGTCTACACAGATTCTGGCAGCTCTATTCCCACCTGAAGTTCTACCCGTGGCCTCCTGCATTACACAGAGGGAGCCAGGCAGCTCCGTCTAGGGACCCATCACATGCCGGCCTCCTCTGTATCTACAGTGCTATCACTGAAGGAGGAGAGACTATGCCTTCCACCTTACCCTCCAGGCAGCCTCCTCCTCTGTGTTGCTCTTAATGAAACCAACCAGGAGTTCACTCCCAGATCCCAGGCTCTCTGAGCACCACCAAGCCCTTATGGCAAGCTCCTATTGTGTGCCCAGCTCCAGAGCTGATTCCTGTCTGTGTGCAGTCACTCCATCATTAACCAGTTAGTGCTGGTAGTTACTTCACCAGGGCTCTGGCATTGACCCCCACAGCCACAGAAGGCTAAGCCTTTACTATAGACAGAACTGTGTTTCGAGTTGCCACCTTCCTGCTCAGGTTCTCATCCAGCTGGTGTTAAACAAAGTTCGCCCAAATGAAGAGTGTCTTCAGGAGGCATGTCCACTTGTGGGATAACTCCTAGTATCAGTTTTCACCCAGTTACAAAGAAATTTCTACTCTCCTAATCTCATATATTCAGTCAGCTAATGCAAAATGAAATTCCACGTGATTTTTTTTTTTTTTTTTTTTTTTTATTTTTAAGTCCACTGGGCACATCGTGGCTCATCGGTGCTCTGACATTTTTCTTCCCTCATTAAGAAAGATGCCCCTGGTGAGTTATTTGTGCTCGGCTCAGAGCAGAAAATAAATATCGCTAGCACCCACTTTTCTGTGCTCTCTGGGTGTAATTAAGAAGGAGGCACCTGCAGAAAAGGGAGACAGGACTGAAAGCAGGTTGGCGGGCACTGTTCACAAGATCTCCTGCATGGGGTGGGGCAGGCAAGTCTCCAGAGGGCTATGGAGTGAATCAGGGGCACAGAACCTCCCACTTGCAGGAGTGGCTCAGTCCAGATCTGGGAGAGCGGACGAAGCCTGCGGACAGTGCTGTTTCTCGGACAGAGTCTGTGGCTGAAACTTTAAGAACGGCAAGGAAACAAGGAGGTGGAAGACGCTACAGAATGCTCAGCTCACCATGCTCCTGCCTTGTCTTCTGATCCTTAACGGCTGGGTGGACTTTTAGCTTCCAGAGGTGGAATGCTTTCTTGTCTGTCCCATACTATCTGGCACAGGGCAGGGCTCTGAGGCAGTGAGTGAAATGCTTATTGTCGCCCATAGATAATGTCAAATGGTCTCCTGTGCAATGTTCAGTTTCAAATCTGAGGTGGGAGAGAGTAAAGAGGGAACTCAGTGAACTCCTTGACACTCAGCCTGCATGGGTTCATCCACAGAGGAGGAAGCAGCATTTTTGTGCTGAGAGTTCACCACAGATGTCCCTGTGTTATGCAAAATCAAGCTTTTGGCTTCTGTTCTTTTGACTTTTTCTCTTTCTTTCTTTCTTTTTTTTTTTTTTTCTTTCTTTTCTTTTTTCTTCCGAGCAGGGTTTCTCTGAGGCTGTCCTGGAACTAGCTCTTATAGACCAGGCTGGTCTTGAACTTAAAGAGATCTGCCTGCCTCTGCCTCCTGAGTGCTGAGATTAAGGTATGTGCCGCCACCACCATCCGGCAAGCTTTTGTTCTTTAGGTCCTAAAAATAGGAAGTGAGTGATGGCTTCAAATTCCAGCCTTGGGATTCATCAGTGAGCATTGTGAGAAAACCCCTCAGCCTTCCCCAGGCTAACAACTTGGGGGATGGACACCCTGTTGGGAACCAGCAGTCTGCTGACCCCGCCCCCTGATGGGCGGGATGCTCATAGCCATGTCTTATCTACTACATGACTTACCTGGCTGCCCTGGCTGCCAGTAAAGTTACACATGCACAAGTTTCCCTTTTAAAGCAAGCAGGCTGAGCAAACCTCCCTCTTGCTCCTTCTCTCTCTCTCTCTCTCTCTCTCCCTCTTGCTCCTTCTCTCTCTCTTCTCTCTCTCTCCCCTGCTTTCGGTTGGCCACCAGCTACCCCTCTTTCTCTCCCCTCTGTCAATAAACTCCACATGGGTGCTGAGTCTTGTGTTTGTGTTTCATAGGCAACAGCTGCAGCAAAAGAACAACACACCCTAAGTACTCAGGAGAGCTGCAGGGTCATATTGCCCTTGGACTAACAGTATTTATCTAGATGGTTGCTCCAGACCACAGGGGACAGGTTCACCAACACCACTGCAGCTCTTTACCTCTCTCAGAGCAGCTAGCAGCTACCTTATATCCTCTTTAGCAGAGTGTGGCCACCCTCCCCACCTTGCTGGGCATTGCTGAGGTTCCAAAGAGCCTCAGTTAGGACTGAGGATGTTGCTAGGTGGTAGAGCACTTGCCTGGCGTGCACAGGGCCTGGGCTTCTATATTGAGCAGTGAAAAAACAAAACAAAGGTAAATCTGGTGATGGTGTGTAGAAACTGATAGGCACCAGTCAATACTCATGGAAATAGCAAATCATGTTGTTAACTTCTGGGAGATCTCTGCAAACACCTCACCACTCTCCCTTGGCAGGAGAAGAAACTTTGCAGTCTTGGGGATCCCTCTAGCTGGAGGATGAGGATCTCAGAAGGACAAATGGTGCCCTCAGAAGCTGACACATGGGCCCTCCCGGCCCCTCCTTCAGCAAAGTCTCAGCCAGCAGTAGACCCCCCCCACCCTCTGTAGATATGGAGTTATTGGTTCACAGAAGCATCTCTGGTCTTCCCACCTGCAGCCTGCAAATTCGGGCTAGCACTGAGAATTCGAGAGGCCCCAGCAAGCTTAGAGTCCTGCGACCAGGAGCCAGTGTTTCAGTTCTGGAGCAAAGGCAATCATCAAATTAAGTCATTCATTTCTGACCTGTCAGTCTCTGTAGATGAGCTGGGCCAGTCTGTCTGATTTTTTTTTTTTTTTTTTTTTTTTTTTAATCTCCAGCCCAAATTCAACCCCTGACCCTCAACATTTACGATTAGCTTTTGGGGGATTCCCTCACTCCATTTTAAACTTTCTTAATTTTTTTTGCACTACCTCACCAAGGCTATCTTTTTGTTGTTTGTTTGTTTGTTTGTTTGTTTGTTTTTGTTTCTCTGTGGTTTTGGAGGCTGTCCTGGAACTAGGTCTTGTAGGCCAGGCTGGTCTTGAACTCACAGAGATCTGCCTGCCTCTGCCTCCCGAGTGCTGGGATTAAAAGCCTGTGCCACCACCACCACCGGCCAAGGCTATCTTTTAATTTTTTTTTTTTTTTTTTAAGATTTTCTTGTAAGCAGTCATGTGGATGCTGGGGACACAATCAACATTCTCTAGAAGCTTAGTCAGTGCCCTTAACCACTGGATTATAAACTTCCTTTTTATTTTGTGAAGTAGGGTTTCTCACTACATAGCCCTAGCTGGCCTTGAACTCACTCCTCCTGCTTCTGTCTCCAAGATGTTGGGATTTGGGACTTGTACCACCATACCTGGTTTGGAATTAACCCCTTTTATTTGAGAACACATGCTCCTCAAACCATAGCTCCATGCAGATATTATTCATACACTGCTGAGCCCCACAAAGATGCTCAGAGCCCTTCCTGAGGGCTGAACTTGCCTGATGGATGCTGTCTTTGGAGTCTGTTCCAGGTGGGCTGTTGGTTCCTTTCTTTCTTTCTTTCTTTCTTTCTTTCTTTCTTTCTTCCTTTCTTTCTTTTCTCCCTCTCTTTTCTTTTTAAAAGAAAACATCACCCACAGCTTGCCTCTTCTCATTTCCCAAGCAGCAGGGGGTCTGGCCCTTGAATTTGGAAGTCTTTTGCTGCTTGCTAGAAAGTGAGGTTTCTTTTTTTTTTTTTTTTTTTTTTTTTTTTTTTTTAAGAGCAGTGGAGAGCCAGGGCCAGGGAAGCAACCCAGGGCTGTAGCTCAGTTTCCAGGCTTTCAGGCCCTGCTCTGTGTTTCCTAAGTGGCTCCATCAGGCCCCTCTGCCTCCCTGTGCTTGGCGGTGAAAAGAAAGCAAGAGTTCCAAACTGCTTCTTAACGTGGAACTCTCCGCGTGGGCTGAATAAATTCCAGACTGGCTATCCAGACTTTCGGGGTACAAAGTGCCAAGGGTATCATGGCATGGCTATACAGTGTCTCCCAAACTTGGCCCTACTGAGAAGTGATTGGATCCTGGGGGTTGTGACTTCCTCAATGTGTTAACCTGCTGATGAGCTCATAGCTGCTTGGGCTACTAGGTAGGAAGTAGGGACTACTTAGGAGAGGAAGCTCACTGGGCATATGTTTGAAAAGTTTATCTTGTTTCCACAACAGGTAGAGGGACAGAAATAATCACCCTGGTGCCTTCCTAAAGCAGAATCCAAGAGCCAAAAATCCTGCAGCTCTTTGAAGGTGGGGGATTGGAAGTGGGCATCTGCTCTGTTCTGCCATGAGGGAGGCAGGCTGTGATACCCTGGAGTCAAGGCCCTCCTTGAGGAGCCTGTCCTCCCTGATGGCTTGTACAGGGACTGGTGTGTGTGTGTGTGTGTGTGTGTGTGTGTGTGTGTGTGTGTGTGTGTGTGTGTGCTGGCTTGCAGTTTGTTTCTTTGTTTTGAGAAAGAATGTCGGCACACTGTCCTAGATCACTGACTAACCCTGGCTGGTCTCAAAATTGGAATCCTCCTGCCTTAGCTTCCCAAGAGTTTGAAACACCATATTTGTCTGTTGGTCATTTACAGAATCCTGACACAGGGATTTTTAATTGCCACTGGCTGGGCTGGAGAGATGGCTCAGTGGCTAAGAGCATTTGCTGTTCTTTCCAGAAGACCTGTGTTTGATTCCCAGCACCTACATGGTGGCTCACAATCATCTCTAACTTCAGTTCCAAAATTCTGAAGCCCTCTTCTGACCTCCATACTCACTGCAAACATGTGTAGGGAGTCAGGATGTGGGAACTAGGATTGAGATGTGCAATAAGCTTGTTTCAAATTTAAATTAAAAAAACATTAAAAAAGTGTGAATGTGGTCTCACTTTCATCAATAAGTACAATCAATTAAAGGTTTACTGACCTTTTAAAATATTCATGTCAAGGACAGTCTCTCTCTGTCTCTTTCTCTCTCTTTCTCTTTCTCTCTCTTTCTCTTTCTCTCCCTCTCTGTTTTGTTTTCTTCCAGACAGGGTTTGTCTGTGTAGCCATTGCTCTCCTTGTACTGGGACAGCCACCTGCCTCTGCCTCCCAAGCTCTGGTTTACTTAGTACCTGTCAAGTAGTTGATTTACAATGACACATAGATTCATACACTCATAGGTGTTTGTACAATGTATTTTAGTCTCATAAACCTTTCTAAGCCATTAGGAATACAGTTATTTCCTTTTATGAACATAGTAATATTGACTTTGTGTCATGCCAAAAGGACACTGCAGGGTTATAAATCATCACATCATAAGCTTAATCTGCACAGTGTTCTTTCTGCCCTCTAATGGTGCTCCAGTGCTCCCTTCCACATTGGCGCCTTCCCTGACATCATCAAGCCTCTTCAGTCTCTGGCAGACAGGATCCTTGGCATTAGCTCCTTGGCTGAGGGAAGGGCGGCAAAGTGGCCTCCTCTGTGAGGGTGTAGTCTGTTTCTAGTGGTCACTACAGTTGCTGTCTCCCCCTGGCTGCAGCAGTCTTTTTCCTGGTCAGGATAAATGAATATAGGAGGCAAGCTATCATGGAGAGGTCTCTGGGGTGAGTGGGGACTAGGGAGGCCGAAATGCTCCTGAAATAGCAGAGGTAATTGCTGTAGAGAGGTTTGTTTTTTGTTTGTTTGTTTGGTTTTTTTTTGCTTATTTTTTGTTTGTTTGTTTTTAGTTTTTCATGACAGGGCTTTTCTCTTTGGCAGCCCTGCCCGACCTGAAACTCTTGGTGGCCTCTAACTCAAAAGATCTGCCTACCTCTGCCTGTTGCCTCTTAATATTAAAGGCATCTGTCATAACCCTTCTTTATTTATTTTTAAGCAATGGCCTCATATGGTCCTGGCTCTCCTAGAGTCCGTTTATAATATTACTAGTCACATTGTGTAAAGATAACAGGATTTTACTTCTGTTTCAACTACAAAGCACTTTTACCAACTTCTTTAAGGATATTTTTAATATGAGTAAAATCAAAGAGTAGGTTTTCCTGGCCTTGGTTTCAGAACATTTGTTTGCTTGTTTTTTTCATTATTTTCCCCTCTGAAGACAAAATCTCCTTGTTTAGCCCAGACACTTACCATGTAGCCTAGGCTGAGCTCAGAAGTGTAATATTCCTGTCTCAGCTTCTGGCACGTTAGATTTTACAGGCCTCTCTCACTGAATCCAACTCAGAAAGCATCTTTGAGACTGGCAGCATTAGTGCCGGTCATTGTGACAAAAATCAAAAAGTGATTTTCATTGCTGTAGATCTGGGACCCAAGTGCCCAGCCCAGCATGCTCAGGTAGCCTGGGTTCTGTTAAGACACTGCCCTTAATTTCTGATGAGTGTTGTTTTAACTTAGAGTGTGGGTGAGGGAAAGCAGTAGTTTGTAAAATAGTGAGCACTCTGCAACTTTTTAAGCGAAAAAGAATTCTCAGAGGAACTTGGACAAACAGCCATACATCCCTGTTTAAGATATATAGCCTTTGTAGATCTTTGGGTGATTATTGTGGCCATTTTCAACTTAAGCATTAAGGTACATAGGATTTCCAGGTTGAGCCCAGATTGGTAACATCAGCATGGACACTAAATGTGTTTCGATTACAAACGCCTGCACCTTATTTAGCATCTATCAGATTGTGTTTGAGAAAGTGCCCATAATATGTGAACTCAATAATGTACACCCTACCTCTTTTTTTGAGACAGAGTCTCCCTATCTATGTAAGCCTGTCTACCTGGGGACTGGCTATGTACATCAATTGGGTACAATCACACAAAGCTCCACCTGCCTCTATCTCATGAGTGCTGGGATTAAAACATTTTAAAAGATTGCTTGACAAAAATTGTACATGTTTATGGCATTTACAATGACACGTTGAAATTTATATATTATGAAATGGCAAAAATCAGGCTAATTAATCCAATAAAGTCATATAATTGCTTTTGTGGTGAGACTTTTAAAATTTCACTGATTCTTTCAAGTATATGATGTTACTATGTCATATATTAGATTATGAACATTTAATTTCCTTTAAAAAGTTAATTAGACAATAGTGGCCTAGGGGTTTATCTCAGTGAATGAGCACATATACATCCAGGCCCTGAGTTTTATTGTTAGAGCTGCAGGGAGTGTGTTTTGTGGTAGACAACAGAAAGTATGGGATTTATTTCTTGGGTTGTAGAATCAAAAGTAGCATGTCGTCTGTGGTTTCAGCGACACAGGCAAATTTTAGCCTCTTTTAGGTTATTAGTAATCTCTCTTTTTAAAAGAATTATTTTTACTTTATAAGTGGTTTTACTTTCTGTTTTCTGAGGCCCAGTTTCTCAGCTGTCCTGGGACTCTTTTTGTACACTGCGCACGTCTGGAGTTCACAGAGATCAACCTGCCTTTCTGGGATGCTGCCAGTCTCAAAGATGCTTTCTGAGTTGGATGCAGTGAGATAGATCTGTAAATTCTCATGTGCCAGAATATAGATGTGTGCTACCCTGCCTGGACTTATAGTGTTTTGAGTGCATGTAGGTATGTGCATGATGTATGTATGTGTAGCTGGTTTCTGAAGAGGCCATAATGGGGCACCAGTCTTTAATAGATGGTTATCAGCCTTTCAATGTGTTCAATGTGTTTTTGAATCCTGATCCTCAATAAGAATAGCATGTTCTCTTAGCTGCTGAGCCATCTCTCCAGCCCAGTAATTAGGAATCTTTTAATGAACCCTTTTCAAATACCTAGCATAACTTTGGGTAACAGTCAGTGTATCTTGTGATTCTCAAAGTACAGTAGGATAGCAGCTTTGTGGAGATTAGTTAAGCTTGCTACCAGGAGTCATGTCATCAAGCTGTGGTTTCAAAGACTAAATACCATTTTCATATAGGACCTTAAGAATAGGCTTCAGTTATTAAACTGATTTGAAAATCAGCTCTCTTGGGCTTACTTTCTAACTTCTGATTTTTTTATTTTTTATTTTCATGCATTGGTGTTTACCTGCATGTATATCTGTATGAGGATGTTTGTACCCTGAAAGTGGATTTACAGGCAATTGTGAACTGCCATGTGGGTGCAGAGAATTGAACCAAGACTTGTCCTTTTGAAGAACAGCATGTGCTCTTCACTGCTGACCATCCATCTACCACCTTACTTTTAAAGTTGTCATGTGTCTGTGTGTGTGCTCATGTGTGTACAGCTGCACATGGGTGAAGATGTAAGGAGAGGGGTAGGAGTCGTTTCTGTTCATTCACTGTGTGTGTCCCTGGAATCGAAGCCCTGTCATCAGTGTTGGCAGCAAGCACATTTACCCACTGTCTTAGTTAGGGTTTCTATTGGTGTGAAGAAACACTATGACCCAAAGCAACTGGTGCAGGCAAGGATTTATTTCTCTTATATGCAGAATCACAGTCCATTGAGGGAAGCCAAGGCAGGAACTCTAACTGGGAAGTACTCCTCAGGCAGCAAGTGAGGCAGAGGCCATGGAGGAGTGATGCTTACTGATTTACCCTCATTTCTTGTTCATTCTGTTTCCTTACAGATCCTCGAACAAAAATCCCAGGAGTGGCATTAGCCACAACAGGCTGGGCACTCCAATATCAAAAAATACTTAAGAAAATGTACTGCATATTTCCCTTCAACCTGAACTTTTGGAGGC
Source organism: Phodopus roborovskii (assembly GCF_943737965.1). Classification (NCBI taxonomy): domain Eukaryota; kingdom Metazoa; phylum Chordata; class Mammalia; order Rodentia; family Cricetidae; genus Phodopus; species Phodopus roborovskii. The sequence goes on along the minus strand of NW_026126779.1, from coordinate 28,822 downwards.
ATTTTATTGATTGACATCTCACTTTCCCCTGCCCTTATGTAACTTGAACTCATGTCAAGGTGAGAGAAAACTAGCCAGTGCACCCACAGAACCATCTCGCTGCCATGATGTCATATATACAGAAACAAGGGTTGAAAGGTCTAATGTGACTCAAGGTCAGTATTCTGGCAGTGGATGTATATAGCTGTGGCAGTTCATTTCATGGCTGACCAGGAAAAACCGACTGGCAAGAACTATTTCTGGGCTGTAACCTTAAATGCCACTCCAAATTATTCACTCTGCCAAGAAGGCTGGACTTCTTGCAGGTACCCTGGCCTCCCAAATAGTACCACCAGATAGGAAACAAGTGCTCAAAGGCTGAGCTTGTTTTGCAGATTGCAGATTCAATTCATGTGTTCCATTAAGTGAACGAGATCCACTTGTCTAATGACTTCTGGTGACAGTGGGAATTACTCTCTTTTCTACTGGAGTTCCCTGTTATGAGGGCTTTCTCCCCCAAGCCTGGTCCCACAGCCGCGCCAGCCCCAAATAAGACTCAAAGACTATTAATTAGATATAAAGCTGTTGGTCTGTTACTAGCCTTTCTCATTGGCTAGCTCTGTTTTAAATATTAACCCATTTCTATCAATCTAAGTATTTCCTCCTGGTCTTATCCTACCGGAGAGAGAGAGGAGTTCTACCCTGTTTGATCCTACATGTTGAAACTCCTACTACCTCTGCCTGAAACCTCCTTGTCTCCTAGTCCTGCCTTTATTGCTTTCCTATTGGCCAGCAGTATTTTATTCATTAAGCAATAAGGGGAACATATTTACAGAATGATATCTCTCATCAATTTCCTGTCACCACTTACAAAATTACTTGTTAGAAAGGAATCATCTCCAAGTATGTAATTAGAACCAAAGGGGACATGAGAGTTATAATCTAAGTTTCATTACTCTTTTATTTCATTCGGTGTTCGAAAGATGTATACACACATACATACATGTTCTGGAGTCTGTGCAGTGACAGGATTATAAGAGATCACTACCAGTCCAATTCTGGTACATTTCAATGAATACATGGATGTGTGAGAGGAAGGTCATTTTTTCTTTCCCACAAGACAGCTGGCCTGCAAGTTCGTTTTTTTTTTTTTTTTTTTTTTTTTTTTTTTTTTTTTTTTTTCCGATCTTGGAGTGTGGATTCTCCTGTGCTTGCTTCACATGATGACTTTGAGTACTCTGTAAGACAGCGCTGCTTAACAGATGATACCCAGCTTCATCTGTGCCCTGAAAAATACAAGACACAGATTATGAACTTTTTGGCTGTGATTTTGCACTTGATTCAAAGATTGGCCTCAGAACAGAGAGGACTGGTGAGCAGAGATGGAGGGATTTGATTGAGGAGAACATGGATACAGTGGCAGCAGTATCTGTCAGATTTGTTGGTTTAATGATTGTGTTTGGGTGTATGCATGTGTTGTCACCATGTCATGTATGTGGAGGTCAGAAGAGAACTTGTAATAGTTGCTTCTTTCTATCTCTCATTGAGTTTAAGATATTAAGCTCTGGTTGTCGGTCTTTGTGCCTAGCTCCCCTACCCACTCACTCATTGTGCTCTCTCCATTCTTTTAGTTTAGCAATGTCACCAGAAGCCATTTGAGAACAGAGTCTGACATCAGACCTTATTTCCCTCACTTTATTTTGTTATGCCCCACGATATTGTGGATGGAACACAGGTTTCCCACTTGATGGGCAACAGATGTACTATTGAGATTGAGCTCTCCTGCAGCTCAATACTGGGCAGTCTACAATGCAAACCCTTCCTGCATTGAAGAAGTAGACACACTGGGAATAGAACTCGCATGCTGAGTCACATGCATTGCTTTGGTCAGGAGGTAATACCACATTTAATAGAGTCTTTTACACATATCATGCATGTCCTAAGGTCTCTTTTTCAAATGCAATTCCTTGGACTTTAAACCTGTGGAAGTCACTTTTCAGGCTGTCCTGAATGCATGTTGTCTACAAAGAGCTTCAGGACATTTTTTTTTCCTAGACTGTGTCTCATTATATAGTTCAGATTGTCCTGGAACTCACTATGTGTAGAACAGAATAGTCTTGAACTAAAGAGATCCACCTGCCTCTACCCCCTGAGTGCTGGCATTAAAAGTGTGAACCACAATACTAGGTATTTTTTTTAGTCAATTTTTAAAATTACCTGGTGTCTTTGAGTTGACCCGACTGAGTGAAATTGTGATTTTGGTTTCTGTGATAGGCTCACATAAATTGAATCTCTTTGGCTTTGGTAGTCATTCCTGAGACACCAGAGAAGTTTCCAAGGGGTCTCACTATAGGATGTAAGGGGGGCATGCACTCAGTTCATATTTGTTTTTTTTTTCTTTGTTTTTTTGTTTTGTTTTTTTTATTTAATTTAATTTTATATAACAAAGTCCAATTAAATGGAAACAAACATTTATACACAATATTTGGGAATTTGGGCGTCGTTCTTTCCAAACTACTTTCTGCTGGTAAGGGGTACTGTCTTGGGGGGATTCAAAGAAGATTCAGATATCCTGGCTGTAGTCTGTAGGGCTGCTTTGTCCAGCTGTTTTGAATGTAGGATTAGCTTGTACTCTGTTTCAGGTGGTCTGGTGTGATCAAACCACATTAGTCTGGAAGGAATCCACATCTTTTCATTTTCTGTAGAAACAAAAATAGAAATCCTTTTCCCCAGTAACTTGTCCTTCAACTTAAATTTTGGAGTCAAAGCATTTTTTTAATTTAATTTATTATTTTACATGTCGATCCCAGTTCCATCTCCCTTCCTCCCTTCCTCCCTCCCTCCCCCCAGCCCTCCCTCTCTCCTTCCCTCCCTTTTACCCTCTCTGCCCTCTCACATGCACTCTAAACACCCTCCCCTCCCATCCACCCACCCCAATTCCATATGTAGGGGAATGCCATCCAGTTGGGGTCATGTAGATCTGACAGGTCCTGTGAAGTAGGGACTAGGGATTCTCTCCTGTCTCTAGATTAAGGCAGTTATCCCTCCATGGGGGATATGTTCGCAAAGTCCTTTTGTGCACCAGGGATACATCTGGCTCCACTGTCGGAGGTCTCTTAGACTGCTCAGTCCTTCTGGCTGAGACCCATATTCAGGGGGCCTGAGTCAGTCCCATGCTGGATCCCCAGCTATCAGTCTAGTGGCAGTTAGCTCCTCCTTGTTCAGGTAAGCTGTCTCTATGTGCTTCTGCCATAGAGACTATGGTCTTGTCCTCTCCATCTGCTTCTGGGTTCTAGTTCGACTCAGTGTTTATGTATGGGTGTTTGCTCCTATTTTCAACAGGCATTAGTTGAGGGCTCCATGGAGAGGTTAGTTGTTGATCTCACTCTCCAGGAAGGGCATTTATGATAGCCTTTCCACAGAAGCTGAGATTGTTAGTTGGGAGCAGTCTTGTAGTTCTCTCGACCTTTATTTGGGTTCAATTTTATCTTCAAACCAATATTGGCTCCCTCTTTTATGTTCTCTCTCTCTCTCTCTCTCTCTCTCTCTCTCTCTCTCTCTCTCTCTCTCTCTCTCTCTCTCTCTCTCATCTTCTATTCCTAACCAGGCTCAATCTTCCTTGTCGCACAGGTTTTCCTTTCCTCCCCCTCATTTTCTCCTACTTCTCTCTCCATTCGCTGTCCTCACCCACTTCACCTGAGCTCTGGGGGACTTGTCCCTTCCCAGTTCTGGGAGGGACTTTATATGAATCTCTTAGAATACACCTAGTATCCTAGTTCCTCTGGTGGTGTGAATTATAGGCTGGTGATCATTTGATCTAGGTCTAAAATCCATATATGAGTGAGTACATACTGTGTTCCTCTTTTTGTGACTGGGTTACCTCATTCAGGATGGTTTCTTCAAGTGCCATCCACTTGCCTGCGAATTTCAAGATAACATTATTTTTTTCTGCAGAGTAGTATTCCTTTGTGTAGATGTGCCACATCTTCATTAACCATTCTTCAATTGAGGGGCATCTAGGTTTCTTCCAGGTTCTTGCTATTACAAATAGTGCTGCTATGAACATAGCTGAACAGATGTCTTTGTTGCATTGATGTGAATCCTTTGGGTATATGCCTAAGAGGCAGATTGCCAGGTGCTGTGGTAAACTAATTCCTATTTTCCTGAGGAGATTTGTTTTTCCTAGACTGTGTCTCATTATATAGTTCAGATTGTCCTGGAACTCACTATGTGTAGAACAGAATAGTCATGAACTCAAAGAGATCCACCTGCCTCTACCCCCTGAGTGCTGGCATTAGAAGTGTGAACCACAATACCAGGTTTTTTTTTTTTTTTTTTTTTTTTTTTTTTTTTTTTTTGTTAGTCAATTTTTAAAATTACCTGGTGTCTTTCTTTGAGTTGACCCTACTGAGTGAAATTGTGATTTCGGTTTCTGTGATAGGATCACAGAAATTTGAATCTCTTTGGCTTTGGTAGTCATTCCTGAGACACCAGAGAAGTTTCCAAGGGGTCTCACTATAGGCTGCAAGGGGGCATGCCCTCAGTTCATATTTGTATCCCCATCTCTGAGAAGCTCAGTTTCAGAGAAGTAGATGCTGGCTGCAGACCTCACATTTCCCTGTGCATCCTTTCTTGCTGGCTCATAATATTGGCAAGTTAGAGAGAGAATGGAGTAGAAGCAAGAACTAAAGATAGCTAGTGTTGCTTGTGTCCTGACACCTAGCTGGAATGAAGACAGATAGCCCCCCTTCAGGTTCAGAAGACCAGGAGCTACTTTAGTCTACCTCTGTTCAGGAAAGAGGCCTCAGAAAAGCTGCTTGGACAGTTTATACGGCACATGCTTTCTGAGAGGCAGGGGTACTTTTAGATTCTCCTACATCCCCTGTCCTTTAATATGGAACATGCAACCTACAATATAACAAGGGGTATAGAAGAACATATCCAAAAGCAATATAGATGAAAATGTAGAGATGCAGGAACCTTCATGCTAAACCAAGAGAAGACAGTACCATGAGAGGCAGGATACTGCAGGTTAGACCAGGATGGGACAAGCTATGAGACACAGGAATCTGCAGATTGGACAAAGGGAGAACAGAATCATCAGATGAAGGAAACTGCAGTCTAGACCAGGAGGAGACAGAACCATAAAATGTAGGAAACATCAGGTTAGATCAGGAGCGGACATCACTGTGTATGTCCTAGCTTTCTGAACTGTAATAGAGTCCCATAAGATTCTATGACCCACACTTCAAACTATTTAGAGGAAAAAATGGCTCAGTGCATGAAGACATGATCTTCAAAATGGGCCAAAACCATGGTCTTTGTTCTCACTGGGAGCCACAAATATAAAGGAAGCACATGATGACTGCTGAGCATAAATCTACCCCAGGGTCAATGCAAACAACCTGCTTAGTTGTCAAATAAGCAGTGGTTTGTGAGATTAACCCTAGCAACTTTCAATGTACTAGGAATGTGTTCTGTCACAAGCTCACTTCCTTCTCTCCTTTTTGTGGGCTATTTGGAGGCCAGGGTAGGGTGCCCAGTCTAATCTTGAAGTTGGGATGGCCCTGCTTCATTCTATCATGTAGATTGCATAACAGGTCTGCATCACCATGCCTAGAAACAATTATCTTCTGGCAATTCTGAAATCTTTCCCTGTAGATGGTGCACATGGAAGTTGCCACCTCTGAGTAATACTAGCCATCACAGCTTCAAGGGTCTTAAGGATGATACTTTAGTACACCACTATAGGGCAGGGTAGAATCAGAAATGACACAGGGATTGGTTCATTCTTCCTGAGTCAAGGAGTGATTTTCTATCATGCCTGTTAAAATCAGGATTACCCACTATTTCTTAGCATCACAGCTGGTTCTTGTGAGAAGGAGATGTGGGACTTCAGATCAGAGATATTTCTGTGTCAATACTTCAGCTGAATTTTGATTTAATGCCTCAACAGAACCAGATGGCTTGAATGAGACATAGGGTAAAAGGAGAGAGAAAGGAGAAGAGATATGGTTATAGATAATATTCAGGAATTTGTGGCTGCTCAAGAGAGTGGAAAGACAGTAGGCAAGACATCCCAGAGGACAGAATGTACATGTAGATTTTAGTGAATGCAGCATAGGGCTACCCTTATGAACAAGGCACTCTGGCTTTGTCTTGGCACTCTGGCTTTTTCTTATCCATTTGTTACTTATTTTTGGTATTGTTTTTCCTATTTTTTTGAAAGAATTTTTTCCTGCTCTCCTGTTATTTTCTGGGAGGGGCATTCATATCTGCAGAGTGTCTGTGCACTACACATGACATATGTGTTCACTAAAATGCATTATATGTGACCACATATTCAGGAATTTAAGTTGCCAGCATCGTTTTCCTGTAGCATGTAGGATTCAGAGAGATGGAGCTGAAATCCCTTAAGGATATTGTTACTAATTGACATTCTCATCTCCTTTGGCACATAGTATATATATGATTAAAGATGGTGGTTTTTGTTCAGTATGATCCCTCCACATTTCAACCCCAAATAAACACAGAGACACTATATTAATTATAAAGTGTGGCTGATGGGTAAGACTTTTTATTGGCTAGCTCTTTCTTAATTACTAACCAATAACTACTAAGTATTTCTCTATAGTTTTATCTTAGCAGAGATTGCCAGGCACCTCCCACCTTCCAATCTCTCTAAATGCTTCCCTCTGTCTCCTTCCTCCTTCCTCCTACAGTTGTGCCTATACCCCCTGCCTGGCTATTGCCCCATCAGTGGTTTATTCATCAACCAAGAGAGCAACATATGTATAGAAGGATATCTACCATTGTATGTTGGTATTTATTGGTGCCAGTTCATTGTAATTTCTGTATCCTCTCCTCAGCACCATAAGAGACTTGTTCTTGTAAGAGGGCCTTAAGGCAGGGCTGTGTTGTGCTGGTTTGTGTGTGTGTGTGTGTGTGTGTGTGTGTGTGTGTGTGTGTGTGTGTGTGTGGCAGACAGAATTTGGAGTAAAGTAATGACTGAGCAGTTGGGCTATGTCCTGACTGTCCTCCACAGGTATAGGCAAGACAATGATGCATACAAAACACCTATACACATAATGTAAAAAATAAATAATATTCTATCCACCAGGAACAGACGCTTGGGAAACACAATCTTAAAATAATGTCATTTACCATACCATCATATGAAATATTTAATAAGTTTAGTAACAAAATATATTCTAGACTTAATCTTAAAAATCAGAAAATTCTGATAAAAGAAATCAGAGAGGAGCTAAGTAACCTGAACAGCTAGCTGTCACAAAGGCTGATACATACCACATTATTGAAATTTCTGTCCTTCTCAACTTAAGTGCTACATCCATCAAATATCAACTTTAATACCGGTTAACTCTAAAATATGTGGGAAGTAGAATCACCAATAACAATTCAAAAACCAGCAAAGAAGGGCCAGAGAGCCAGCTCAGCTATTAAGAACACTTTCTGCTCTTGCAGAGGACCAGTGTTCAATTCCCAACACTCACACAGAAGCTGTCTGTAACTTTAGTTCCAGGGGATCCAACACATACAACTCATACATATAAAATTTAAAAATAAAATAAACTTTTTTAAATGAAAGAAAAAAGTCTGAGTGGGGCATGCACACTTACTTTTCCTCTAAAGCGGTCGTTAAGATATTTCTATTCTTCCTTTCTATCTGCTTTCCCTCTCTCCTTCCCTCCCTTCCTCCTTTCTTCTCTCTCTCTCTCTCCCCCTTCTTCCCTCCTTCCCTCCTTCCAGAGATGAGGCAAGGATACCCCAGACTGCACCCTCCATGGACCAATTAATCATCTGCATCTCTCATCCTCTGCCACAGTTCTTCCTGTGTTTAACTCTAAGGCTCAAATTCATGTGCTAAAGATGGATGCTACATTACTGGACCCCTTCATCTGTTCTTCCTAGTGTAGCCATTTTGAATAAATCTCTTTTCTCTTCTTTCCAAAATTGCTTTGTCTACCATTTTCATATTTAGATATTTAATGTATGTATGTTTGCACATGTGCATGTGTGTGAGCATGTGGAGGTCAGCCGATAACTTGCAGGAGTCAATTTTCTCCTCCAGCACAGGTTCCAAGGATCATTCTCAGGTCTTCAGAATTCGTGGCAAGTGCTTTGACTTGCTATGGTATCTTAAATGACATTGACCCCTCCCATAGTCTCATTCCTTAGAATAATTGTTCCCAGTTGGCCACAGTTTTGGGGATGTTATGAAACTAATAGGGACAAGGCTATAGAGAGAAAGTATATCATGTGGGTGGGCTTTGAAAATTTACAAATTTCCCCATTCCACCTTGGTGACTGCTTGCTATGTGAGGGTATAGTGTCGTCTCTCAGCCTCATGCTCCAGCCATTGGCTGCCACTCAGCCTCTGCCATTATGGTTCTCTCTCTCTGGAAATGTAAGCAAAAATGAGTTTTCTTCTTCTCCTTGCTTTTGGTCATGGTCAGAGCAAGATCATTTGTTTTTTGGCCTACTGGGTTCCATCGCTTTCTAGTCAGAGTCCTCCTAGTCAGTATGAAGATCTCAACACATCACAGTCCTTACAAGCTAAGCTTAGCCATCTCTCCTCAGTGGGCTGTTTAGAGAGACAATTAATTGTGAAGAGTAGAGAAAGGAGATATGTTCTGTGTGACACACTGTGCAGAGAAACAGAGGTCCATTCACACTCAATCCCACAGTCCAGGAGTCCTGAAGTGAGGTTGATATTTAAATGGAGGGTAAGAGGCAAGGATACCTAAGCAGTCCTGGCCAAGAGTCCCACCCATCATTGACTCCTCATTAGCTCATTTTGGATCCTCTTATAAGGTGGTCACATATGTTTTTGGAAATGTGTAAAATATCTTTTCAGGAGGCCTCTTATGGTTGGTTGAGGCTTTGGCCTTTCCTTCCTTCAAGATCAGACTCTGAGGAGATTCCACTTGCTTCAAGTATTTTGTTTCAATAATCACTAGGCAAATGGAGTGACATACATGGCTGTCTTTGTACCTTCTTGGCTCCTGCCAGGATGGCAAAAAACATCAATGTGGTTTCTTCAGAGAATTCTTATGAATTCAACTGGGTGATTCATCTAATTTTGCCTGAGACAAGTGAGATGTGGGCTGAGTACCTATCCTTTATCAAGCTGCAGTGGCTGCATGGGGTTATTCACCCAGGCCTGTGCTTTGCCACACTCACCTTGCAGTCTGGTGCCGGTGGAGATCCTATCTCTACTAGCCCACCTCTGCTTCCCAGTGCCTCTCAGTCCTTCAGAGAGCATCAGTTTACACAGCTTGGAGAGCATTTTGTGGTTTTGATCATCAAAGAATTGGTGTGTGTATATGTGTGTGTGTGTGTGTGTGTGTGTGTGAGTGTGTGTATCTGTGAGTGTGTGTGTGTTTGTTAGTGTGTAATGGTTTAATATGCTAGAATTTCAAATATATAGCACCATTTGTGTTGAGCTAGGAGTGTGGGTGTCATAGATACATTAGAAATCTTCATTCTGGACATTTTCCTATGCAAAAGAGAGGGGGAAAAACACAATAAAATAACACATAGTTTTTCCTTGTTTAAAGTCTCTCCTCACATGCTGTAAACATAAAGTTCCTCTTGTTTCCTCCTTGGGATATTCCTTAACAACCTTGAGTCAGCAGGGGTCAGCACTTCCTTCTTTCTCTCTTTGTGTTTGAGACAGAGTTTCTCTGTTCTGTAACTCTCTCTGTACACCAGGCTGGCCTTGAACTCACTGAGAACTACTTGCTTCTATCTACTGAGTGTTGGTCAGCATTTCCTTCTTTTCCATAGCTACTGGGCAGAATTTCTGTAACTGGAGTCTCCTTCCCACAAACCATAAGAAACAGAACTATGAATAAATATGATAACCAAATCAGTGAAGTCAATGGCAAACGTACAAAAAACCTCTTCAAACAATACATTCCTTCCAAACAATGTTCTACTTCCAATCTTGCACACCAAAAGTAATCAAGGAAACCCAACAAAAGGAAACACAGAGTGGGCAGAGATATTTTCACATGAAATCAAGGGCAAAATAGCTTGCCAAATCTTTCAAAGCAGGGCTCATACTTGTGATCTGAGTAATAAGGAGACAGACAAGAGGGTCATGAGCTTGAGACTACTCTACTTGACTTGTGTCAAGAAAACCAAACTAATGAATCAAAGAAACCAAAACTTCTTTCCAAAGAAAGCATCAAAGGAAGTAAGATTGCATGGGGCAAGAGAGATGGCGAGTGGTAAAGAGCTGTGCTCACTGTTCCAGAGCACCTAGGTTAGATTCCCACCACCCACAGGTTAACAACCATCTGTAATCCAGTTCCAGGGGCTCTAATGCCTGCTTTTGGCCTATTCAGGCACTAAGCTTGCATATCCTTTGTGTGTGTGTGTGTGTGTGTGTGTGTGTGTGTGTGTGTGTGTGTGTATACTGGCTTAACAAAAAGAAAACCTGGGGAGAACACTCACATATACATTTTAATTACCAAAAAGTAGAAAAATGGGTGAAGTTATTGAGTTTTGTTACTGGGGAACTTGAGTATCCTGGTTGGTTAGATTGTCAACACAATGTAGTTATTTGGGAAAAGGAACTTGAATTGAGAAAATACCTCCATCTGGTCTGTAGGAAAGTTTGCTGGGCATTTTCTTGGTTAATGATTGATTGGGGCAAGCCCAGCCCACAATGGTTGTGGTCATCCCTAGGATGGTGGTCCTGGGTTCTATAAAAAAGGAGGCTGAAAAAGCAATCATGAGTGAACCAGTAAGCCGTACCCCTCCACAGCTTCTTCTTCAGCTTCTGTCTCCATGTTCCTGCTAGACTCTATGCCCTGACTTTCCTTAGTAGTATGACCAGAGAAATTAAACCTTTCTTTCCCAGATTAAGTTTGGTCATGGTCTTTTATCACAGCAATAGAAATCCTAACTAAGACACTGTGACTTCTACATTGGAGTCTTTAGTCTTGTTAGTAAAGAATTTAGAAATAGGCCCAGAAGGGAGCTTGAGGACAATTTTAATGTAGTTTGAAATGAAAACAACAGGGCAGGCAAGCTGTAAATCATGTCATCTCCTTGGTGAAGGGAAATAGAGGAGGAAGAAAGAAAGCCATACTGTTTGTATGCAGTGACATGGGAAATAAACAGCTACATGGGGATTGGGAGAAGGGAGGGGGATTTTAAGAAACAGAGTGAGAAAGCCCAATGTATCCAGGAAAGCATACTGTCTTAGTTTGGGTTTCTATTGCTGTGAAGACAAACCATGACCACAGCAATTCTTAATAAGGTGGTAACTTACACTTTCAGAGGTTCAGTCCAATATCACAATGACAAGGAGCATTGTGGGAAGCATGTGGCATGAAAGGAGACGTGGTATTGGGTACATCTTGGCTTGCAGGAAAGAGGAAATTGACTGAGATGCACTGGGCAGTATCTTGAGCTTAGGAAGCTGCCCATAGTGACACACTTCCTCTAACAAGTCATACCCACTCCAACAAAGTCACATCTCCTTAGAATGCTGCTCCATATGACCTTCAGACTACCTCACATGCCAAGGCAGTGGCCAGTACCAGAAAGAAAAGGAGATCAAAAAAGGAAGAAACAGGTATGTTTTTCTGAGTGCCTGCACTGAGAAAGATTCCTGGGAAAGACAAGTCATTGCCTCACAGGGGAGGTCAGTTATCCTCTTTGTCAGTGCTGGGAGCTGAAGCTAGCTCTATGGAAGAGCAGCCAGTGCTCTTAACAAGTGTGTCACCTATCGTGGTTTAATAAGAATCAGGATAAACAAATAGGCCAAACAGATGTTTATTCAGGGAGGAAATAACTTACAAGCTAGACAGATGAACACCAGCAGGTTCCACTGGATGCTGTCCTCTCCAAGCAAGAGAACTCTCCCAGATTCCTCCTCAGACCTAGTTCCCCAGGTCACTTCCACCCCTGTCTCCACCCCCAATGGGCATGGTCAGTGCCACAGATGCTGACAAGGTGAATAGCTCACTACAGCCCCCTCCCCCCCCAAAAAATAAATCTTATAGAAAGGGAAAGTAGAACCTTTCCTTTTTTGGTATTATAACTCTGCTGAATTCCCTAAATCCTTTTCTATAACCTTGACTGTCTAATGGGAGAGTGGCCACAAAGGGAACATCTCCTTGCTACAGCTTACCTAACCCTCATCCTTTGTCCCAGCCCATTTTAAACATCATCTAGAGAGCATTGTTTCTTGGCAGAGTGCCTTGGGCAAGGGTTTGGGTAGTATGGACAAATCCCATCTCTTCTAAGAGTTCTCTCCCACATAAATTAGTGGGAGGCCAGTCAGGATATAGAGCTGGAAGTAACCTGAATGGTCTGCAACTCTCTAGTTAATCCAAAATGTTTTCTTAGACTATCACTATTTTGATGATGAAAACTGTGTGGCTGCTGAGCCAATTCTACCTGAGATAAAGCGATGATTTTTGTCAGTAAGGTTTGAATGAGCTCTTATATGACCCACAAAGCACGGTGCCTTTCTTTGATGAATGACACTTTGAATTTGCTCAAACAGTAATTTAACCTGATTATTATTAGTTCCAATGTATGGAACCATCTCTATAACTTGAAAAGCTCTGAAAACATAATGACTATCACTATATGAGTTAAATGAATCATTCATTCGAAGCTGAAAAACTATTGCAACAGTTCCTAATTCAACTATCTGAGCTGAATCTGAATCTGTCCGTACTACATATTTTTTCCCATCAATAAATAATATAAGCTGCTTTTCCATCAGAAAAACCATCAGTACATACTAACATAGCACTTTGAACAGGATTACCCCTTACAATTTTAGGGAATACAAAAGGATGCATTAATGCGTATTGCAGCAGTCTACGAGCTGGAAACTGATTATCAATTTTTCCCAAAAACGGAGTAAAAGCAATTGTGCATGAATCACTGTTTTGAAATAACCAATCAACTTGCTTTTTGGTATAGAGAACATGTATTACATTTGGTTCCTTGCCAAAATATCTCCTAGAGTCCATATGGCATTTTTGTACCACATAAGCTACTGCTTCAAAATAAGGATTTAACACTTTAGCTGGGGAAACAGGTAAATGCAACCATAACAATGATCCCTCTTGCCATAAGACAGAAGTCAGACTATGCTGTGTGGGAAACACATAAGTATCCCATGGTTTTGCATAGTCAATATAGCATATCTGTTGATGCTGGATTGAATTCTCCGATTGTAAGAGAACTTGTCTACTCTCTTCAGTTAGCTGTCTAGGTGAATTGGGATCAGTATCTTCTTTCAGGATATGGCTTAAAGGTTTCAAATCACCAATAGGTGCTTTTAAAAAAAGGACATAACCATTTCAAAATTTTCTAACAACTTCTGAAAATCATTCAATGATCATAAGCTATCTTTTCTAATGTAACATAAGTCCCAAATACTTTTGAAAACTTTCTACTATGACCTGTAAAGCTTTCATTAGCTGACATGGTCTCATTTGCATTTTCACTGACACCTTTCTAGGTTGGGGGCCAAACAGGCCTGCAATTCCCTGAGGCTTTTTCTCAATAGGTGACATGGTCTCATTTGCATTTTCACTGACACCTTTCTAGGTGGAGGGCCAAACATGGCCTGCAGTTTCCTGAGGCCTCCTTTCAATAGCTTATCTCAAATCTTATATTAACCTCCATTCTTTCAATTTCTTTTTTAACCACCAAAATTTAGGAAGATTTTTGTATTCTCTACTCTTCTAAACTCTTTTGAGCCATCCATACAGATTTCTCTGGCTCTCAGCCCACTCTGGCTTTGACCATTTCCTACTGTTCCATTCTGCAAGACTGAAAGTTATCAGAGATGAAGATCTCCATCCCTCATATCTCTCTCTTGCAATTCAAGTAGTACCTATTGTTGGGATTCACACATTTACAAATTCACAATCACACTTCAGACACTCACATGTGTGGCCACACCTTACATTTTTCAGCTCTCCTTTTCTTTAGACCAAGATTAGTTTCTTGAAATAGAACATCTTGTAATGCAGCTGTTATAACTAAACCTTGAATTATGAACATCCAAAATCTGAACAAATCCCAATATATGTCACTTTTTTACTTTTTTTCCCCACTTTTTTTTTTTTTCTCTTTTTTTTTTTTTAATGTTTTTTATGAGTCCTTAAAACACTTTCTGACAGGCTGCATTAGTTATTCTATACTCTTGACAGGGTGTTGGCCATGGCAGCAGCTCCTAAAGCAGCAGACATCTAGGTCTCCTCCTGCCTTTGCTCTCTAGGCCTGGGCTTGCCTGCTGCAGCTTATCTGTGAGTGCAGCTATTTGAAAAGCAAGAAATCACCATTGTAGCAACTCTGAGTTCCTGCTGACCTAGTGCTTAAGCCTGATGCACCTTAGCTCCCCCAAGCCCTGCTGCAGCTCTGAAAGAGCTATGGTGGCAGCTTTTGGGAGGATGTCTCTCATTGGGCTTCATTCCAGGATCCTTAGAAAAGTCCCTGTCTTTCCCTGAAGATAAGGTCTTTCTCTGATCTGCACAGGCACCTAGTGGCTTCTTAGATAGCATCTTATGCTCTTCCACCTCACTTTTACTAGCCTGTTGAATGGATTTTAAAAATCCTTTGAAAGTTTCTGTCTTTACTGCAGTTTCCTGTTCCTCTAGAATTTCCTTTAATTGAAATTCTAATTCAAACTTTCTGGGTGAATTCCCCATCTCTCTTTTTTCTGTTTATTTACTTATTTACCCCAATAAGTCCCTACAGGCACAAGGGTCAACCCCTTACACTTACCTAGCTTTTCAGTGAGGACCTCCAATTGCTGTAGAAACCCGAGAAACTGCAGAGGGTGTTGAGGTTAATAACACTGTACTCTCTTGATATTAAAGCTTATCTTGCATTAATTCCAGAGAGTAATAATCTACTCACATTCTGAACTGATTTGAGGCACTCGTGTGGACCAAATTCATCCCTACACCCTAGGAGTATCTTAATAAAGTGACAGCCAGGACCCATCAAGTCTTATTGCTTAATTAAAAACAAACTCCCAAGTAATTATATATATATATATATATATATATATATATATTTTTTTTTTACTTGCCATAAAATAACACTCTTTCATGTGAACAGTCTATGTATAAAAGATAATAGCAATAACAAATGGATGTAGAGGAGAGTCTATTTCTGAAGAGAAAGGG
This sequence comes from Phodopus roborovskii, assembly GCF_943737965.1. NCBI lineage: Eukaryota > Metazoa > Chordata > Mammalia > Rodentia > Cricetidae > Phodopus > Phodopus roborovskii. The sequence continues at coordinate 13,646 of NW_026126779.1, read as the reverse complement.
GACCGGTGGGGTGGATATGAGGGGCAAGTAAGGGGAATATGTGAATATAATCAGATGGCATGAAGTACATTCATGAAAACATTGTAATGGGTCACACTCTTCCAACCTACTTTGTCCGGGAGTAGTTCATAAAGCCCTCTCCTTCTGCAGCATCCTGTCTTACCCACAAAGAAAGGTCATGCAGGATGCTGAAGCCCACAAAACTTTCTCTTGTGTTTTTCCAAGAACATTTGTGAAAGGCTTCTATATCATTTAAATTCCTTCTAGGCCCTGGCAATGTTTCTATTTTTCATTTTAGCCACAAGGTTTCCTCAATGATTAACACCACTGATTATTATCTATTTGGACCGTTTTTACAATTTTTCTATTGTCTTGTCTGTTTTTTTTCCTTATGATTGTGAAAATTTAAAAAGTACACCTGGATAAGAATTATATATATATAATTCCTGTCTGGTTCTGTGAAGTCTTTAATTTAGTACAGTAAGAGTCTTGTCTGGGTCTTGCTTTAATTAGTATTTGTTAAAACGATTTATTTGTTTTATGTATGTGAGAGTGTTTTGCTTGTATATGTGCACCATATGCGTACCTGGTGTATGCAGAAGCCAGAAAAGTGTATTGGGACCCCTGGATTTGGATTCAGGGATGGTAGTGATCTGCCTGTGGGTGCTGGGAACTGACCCCAAGTCCTCTGCAAGAGCTACAAGTGCTGTTAATGCTTAGCCACTCTGTAGACTCATGCTTTAATTTATTAAGAGGCAAGAGACTAAGTAATCCAGGCTGACTGACCCCATGATCCTCCTGCCACAGTCTTCCAAGTAGATTGGGTTATGTCCCAGTGTCATTGAGCCTAGCAAAGAAGTTCTTGTTATTTACTAGTTGTAATTTCTAGTTGTCACTTGGCTCACCATTTAGCCCAGGCTGGCCTTGAGCTCATGGTCATCCTGCTTCACTCTCCTGAATTCTGTGGTTAAAGATGTGTGTTACCATACCTGGATAACAAGATGAACAAAAATTCTTAGTTTTAATGTTTGGTCCTGTGTTTTTTAAGTCAAACTAAAAATACAAAGACCAGTGGCTACAATTTCCATATTGTTTTATTCCCTGAACAGTCCTTAAAAAAATGTCACATAATGGGCAGGAGAGATGGCTCAGAGGTTAATAGCACTGGCACTGGCAGCTTTTGCAGAGGACCAGGGATAAATTTACAGCATCCACATCAAAGTGGGTTACAACATCATTAACTCTAATTACAGGGAATCTGACACTCCATTATGGCCTCATCAAGCACCAGAGTAGATACTGTTAGCACCCAGACACACCATGTTCCCTGGGGGAGCTGACAGAATGCATTACCCTGTGCACATGACAAGAGGTATCCTGGTTCTGGACACAGCTACAAAAGGTCCCTTTAAGAGAGAAGCTCCACTTACTTCCTCTCTTTCCTGCTGTCCCTCTGAAGAGGCAAACAGTTCTCTGTTTCTCTTTCTTTCTCTCTGCTTTCTGCTTCTTTCTTGTCTCCACTCTCTGCCTTCCCTTCCCAGGGTAAACTTCCCACTTACATTCTGCCTGCATGGCTTTTACATCTCACCTGCTATGGGATCTCATAAGGTCCCCCCTCATGCCACATATTAACATGTCTCAGGTCCCCCAAGGATGGTCAATGCCCCCCTCAGGTCGGAAGGAAGCAGTCTTGAATACTCTATGCCCTCATTCCCCTAACCTGCCATGCCTGACTGCTCACTTTTCAATACATAAAGCGGGGGGGGGGGGGGGGGGGGGGAATGTTAGCATCCAGGCACAGCTTGGCCCTGCCCCTTGGAGACCAAGCACAATGCATCTCCCTTCCACCCATGGGAAGCAGTATACTGGCTCTATGCATGCACAGGAGCTCCCTAAAAGAGACTGGCTCTGCCTATTCCCTCTCTCTTACCTGCTGTTCCTCTGAAGAAGCAGACAAGTCTTTGCTACCCCACTCTTTAACTCTCACATCTCTTCCTTCCCCTTCCTCACTCTCTTCCCTTCTCCCAATAAACTTCTTACATAAGTTCTGCCTTTTGTCCTATGTGTATCTCACACGCCATGGGATCTGCTAAGGTTCGCCTCCCACTGCATATAACAACACATACATACAACTGAATGAAAAATGAAATAAACGGAGGACATGGCTATTAAAGTATGGGGAAAAATTTTATTGTAGATATAATGGAGAAATCAGGCAGACAGAAGGCTCCAGGTTGCACACACTGGCAGATTAAACCAGACCACAATAGGAGAGAGGGAGAGAGAGCAAGTGAGGAACTTTCAACCAAGGCTTCCCAGGCCAATAGACCAAGAGACTGGCACAGCCAAAAATGGTTGAGTTATATAAGGATCAAGCTGCAGGACGGGAAGCTCAGAAGTCCAGCCCCTGGGAGGGTGAGGTTTAGGGTGGGGTGGGGTGAGAAGTGCTGGCTTTGTGACCTAATATTCTAGGCTTTTGTGATGATAAGGGGTGATGTAGTCTCTTTTATAACTACTACCTGCTGACATTGGGGCATTAATGTCAGGGCCCAGGAAGGCTGGAATAATGGTCAAAGGATGGGGAAAACAATAGAGGGTAGGCCATTTGGCTCCCTGTGTGGGTCCTGCAGGACTACCTGAGGCTAAGGAAGTGCATGTTTGCCTTGGAGCAGTCTGTGTTGCAGAGCTTCAGGATAGTCAGAAATCCAGTGAGATGCACCTATGGATGACACATTTGGAGCAGTTTGCTCTCTTCAATTGGTTGGAACTCTGTTGGGACAGATACACACTTATCTTGGGTGTATATTTCAAAGGTCCAGGACCATGGTCTGGTAGCTGAGGGCAGGAAGTCTCGAGATCAGGAGGAAATAAAAACAAACACTCTCCAAAAAAGTCACACATAATATAACTTCTCCTACTCAAGTCACATTTTCCCAGTTTAAGAACTGGAGATGAGGCTTCTGGAAATTTTTCCTTTCCAGTGATGAACTAAAGACATAGAAGAAAATGGCATATCTTTACAAGACTAGACCCTGTCACAAAGGAAGGAGGGTAGCTTATGTGGGAGTACCCAATGATAACTTGTTCTTAGCACTACAAGGAAAAGAGTTGTCTTCTCTCTTGTTTCAATTCTGAGTATCTCATATCTTACCTCCTGGGATTTCAGTTTCTGTAGCAGGGCTGAAGCCACATGCTTCCATTGCTAGCTGTGTGTTTGTTCCCATTCTCATTAGCACTGCAGAAATAGCCAATTGGCCTAAATGAGCTCTTTAAGGAGTGGGGGTGGCAGTACAAAATCTCAGGGTGTGGCCATCAGCCTTGATAGCTGATTTAATGTGGCCACTTGGCACGTTTAAAATTTATTTTTCGTATTTATTTATTAATTGACCTAAAACTCCCATGCTAATGTGTGACTAGTGGGCTTTTGTGGCACCTGCTCTGCTGTAGAAGCCCAAGAAACTGGGGAGGGTGCTGAGGTTAATAACACTGATATTAAGTAGGCTTTTCATTATATATCTTACTTTTCTCCAGGGGCTAGCTTATATACTCGAGCACCAGATGGTGGAGGGGGAAGCAAAAGGGGGCCATTATTTATCTCAGGTTCCAAGGACTGGCTAGGGTGCTTTCAGGGCTGTGGGAGCCAAAAGAGCATTAGCATTTTGCATTTGAAAGCATCTCTCCTGTTATAGAGGGTTATAGTTATTCTCCCTGAGGGCAGCAGCAGGGGGAATGAGTTCTTAGTTTATGTCTTAATCCTACAGGGGTTTGGGGAAAGCAATGGCAGCAGCACTAGAAACTTGGCTTCAAATCCCTGTTTCCATCTTGCCTGCTGAATGCAAGTCCCTGAGATTCCTATGCAAACTTGGATGTTGGTAACTCTTAAGGTCAAAGGGGTCCCTGGAAAGTACTCAGTGCCAGCCCACTTCCTACAAATTGAAGTCCAACAACCAACTCTGTATTTGCTTACCTGAGGGCATCCTCTTGGACACCAGAATATCTCTGTCCAATTGTGGGGACAGGGAGCCAGCAACTTCTAGGTCAACCACCAGTTGACCCTAGAGGACTATACTGCCTCTTCCCTTCTTTTGAGATGTGGTGCGATATTTGTACAGTGTTTAAAAGGTGTATTGGTGTGATTGGTGTAATAACATCCTGGACATCCAGTAGTTTGGCATAAGGTATACTCAGGACTCCCAGAGACAGTCAGGACTCTAGGAAGAAGAAAGGCAGAGTGGCCTGCTAGATACACAGAGAGATAACACCATGTAATAGAACATGGATTACTATAAATATGTTAATAGAACATAGATGTATGTAAATGGCTTAATTTATGTTCTAAGAGCTCTGAACTGAGCCTTAGCTGTAGGCTAAGCTTTCATAATTAATAAGAAGTCTCTGTGTCATTATTTGGGGGCTGGCTGGGGTGACAGATGGTCACTTGGAGTGATCAGTGCTGTGGGTATATCATGCAACTTCCCAGACTATTTCCTGGGAATCCAGTTTGCCTGGCCTGCAGTAACCAGCTTGACACCACCCTTTCCTGTTTCCCTCCCCTCATTTAATTGGTATGATAACACAGTATCACCAAAGCAACTTAAAGGGGAAAGGTTTTGTATGTCTTATACTTCCAGGACACATTCAGGGGGTCAGGACAGGAACTCTAGCAGGGGCTTGAAGGAGAAACAATGGAAGAATGTTGCTTGTTGTATCACTTACAGGATCACCATTCCTTATCTAGCTTTCCCATACAATAAAGGGCCACCTACTTATGGATGGTGATGCCTACAGTAATCTGGGTCCTCCTGCCTTAATTAGTAGTCAAGACAATTCCCCCACGGATATGACCAGGCCAAAGTGGTCTAGGCAATTTCTCTATTGGAGCTTTCTTTCAGATGCCTCAAGTGTGTGTCAAATTGACAATTAAAACTAACTAGGATCATTCCTGATGCTGTTGTCTGGAAATATTGAAAAGGGCAAACCCGACTCTGCCCATACACCACCTAGCCTGCCTTTCCCTCACCCTTTGTCCTGCTGGGCCTACTGCTTCGGGTGACAATAGGGCCAGAGTGCAGGTCCAACAGCCCCTCCACCTCCATGGAACTTTCTGAGCACACTGGGCCCACCTATCCATGTGGGGCCAATTTGAGGCTGCACTGGCATGATCTTTGGACTCTAAGGCCTGCCCTCTGCTGGAGGTGAGTCTAGGACCAGTTCAGGTCCAATCCCCCACCACCACATCCATCCCTGGGAACTCACTGGGTTAGCTCTGCATCTCACTCCCCCATATATCCTGGCTCTGGATAGTACAGTCCTGGTACTCTGCACCATACACTCACCCAGATATTGCCTTCCCCTTACACTTTGTCCTACTAGGCCCACTGTTTCAGGTGAGTATTGGGCCACAGTGTGGGTTCAGCAAACCCTCCAACTCCATAGAACTTCCTGGGACTGCTTTGAGCACACTGGACCCACCTATCCATGCCTGGCCACCTTGAGGCCACATTCACCTGATCTTTGGACACCAAGGCCTGCCCTGTGCTAGAGGAGAGAACTTCAAGAGAGCTTGGATCATCCAGAGTTGCAGATATCAAACTCCTGACCCACGTACACCCACGGAGAGATCAGGGGAGAGAGAGAGAAACAGAGAGAGAGACAGAGACAGAGACAGAGAGAGCATAAAAGTTTGAAGAGAAAACTGAAGCTAAAGAAAGGTCTAGAGACCTCCAAGTGTGCCGCCAACTAACAATTTGAGCAACTGTGGAAAGGCTAAAATAAATGCCTTTCCTGGATACTGAGATCACCTACTAACTTGTCCATGGAGCCCTCATCTAATACCTGTTTGGAAACAGAAGCTAACACCCATAACTAAACACTGAGTCTAACTAGAATCCAGATGCAGTCAGAGAGGACAAGACCAGGTATGGAAACACATAGAGACAGCTGACCTGAACAAGGAGGAGCTGTCAGACCCCAGACTGATAGCTTGGAATCGAGCATGGGACTGACTCAGGCCCCTATGAAAATGGTTCTCAGCCAGAAGGACTAGCAGTCTAAGGGACCTCAGACAGTGGAACCAGTATGTATCCCTGGTGCACAAAAGGACCTTGTGAACACATCCCCCATGGAGGGATACTGCCTTAACCTAGAGACAGGAGAGGAGTCCTAGTCCCTACATGAAATTACCTGACAGATCTACATGACCCCACCTGGATGCTCATTGCCCTACATGTGGAATTGGGCTGGGGGGATGGGAGGGGAGGGTGATCAGGGTGCATGTGTGGAGGCAGAGAGTATAAAAGTGAGTGAGTGAGGGAGGAAGAGGGAACTACAATTGACATGTAAAATAATAAATTAAATAAAGAAATTAAATAAAAAAAAAAAAAACAAAAACTCAATATGTCAAATAAGAAAAGAAAAAAGTTGGTGAAACACTGGGACACATCCTCTACATGAAAGTCAGCAGCTAGTATGAAGGAATGCCACTCCCCAAAGGGGAGCACAGGCAGAAAATTGCAGGGGGAGCAAGAGAAGTGGAATCTTGGGAGGTGGAATGGTGTTTCAATAGGTAGGAGAACTTGTTCTTGCACAGACCTGTGTTCAGCTTCCTCAATCCACTTGGAAGCTCCCAACCATCCTTAACTCCAGGCCCAAGGGATCTGACACCCTCTTCTGACCTCTGTGGATACAAGACATCCTCCTGGTGTCCATACATCCCTGGAAAATGCTCATACACATAAAGATAAATAAGTCTAAAAGATTCGAAAAGTGGAATTGTGCAGGGTGTAGACAAACCACTATGTCAGCCAGCCATGGACTGCTCTGACTTCTCAACTCGCTGTGTATAATAAATTAGTTCTCTTTCTTACCCACTGTGCAGTTCAAATTGGCCTCAACTCATGGTCCCCCACCTCTTTCTCCCCTGTGGGATTATAAACCTGGGCACCACCCCTGACTGCAAGTTTCCTCTTACCAGTTCAAATTTGAATTTCTGATACTTTTGACTGAAAACATCTGAACAGATGAAAGGTTGTGATCATGTATTTCGCCCAATCAACCATCAGAGCGGTGATGTCCTGACTTTTACTGAGGAGAAGCCACACCCAAGTGCAAAAGCCTCAACCAGGACAGCACATCCCTCCTCCTGTTCAGAAAGTTAAGGAGACTGAGAGAATGGATAACCCAATGAAAGTGCAAAAAACAAATTCAAAATTGACCTGTGCTTTAAAACAACAGTACAGGCATTCATCATGTAAGTGAAAAGGATAGAAGCAGCCATAATTCTAAGAAATTGTGAATGGAAAAGTTATGAATCTGCCTTTCCCTGTCTTAATAACACTTTCCTCTTTTATTTTACACTTTTGCTTTGCTTATTAAACAGGCTCTGTCTCTATAACCCAGCCTTGTCTATAATTAATGATCTCCTTGCTTCCGTCTCTCTAGGGCTGGGATCACACATGTGCATGGTCAGGAGCAGTCTTTGTGGGGTTGCAATCTGAGCAGCCAAGCTGCCCCAAGCCCATACCTTGAGTGAGGGAGTGTGGACAAGGGAAAGGCTACCTAGAGACAATAAAGAAAAAGACAGAGAGACAGAATAAAGGTCAGGACGACAGATCAGGCACAATGAAATGCCAAAAGTTTATTTTTCACTACTCTTATATACCTTAACCAAAAAGGGGAACACAGTATCATGTATATGGAACAAACAGACTTTTCTCCTCCCTTATTCTAAGGGTTCAATAACCACACCTTGCTCCAAACTTCTTTTGTTCCTTAGACTTGAGGTCAGGGGTAGCCACACCTCAGATTCAGGATCTGATATTACTTAGACTAAGACAGACAAACATTCTACTGTAGCCACACCATTGACCTTAGGTCTTAAGACTTGCTGAGGACAGCTTAATCTCTGTTCTTTGCGCCAAGATGGGCACAAGTGCACCCCACAGTGCACCCCATGTCCAGCCAAACTCCATTTTATTCACTGTCAGCTATGTTCTCACTTGGAATTTTTCTCCGTCTGCCTTCTTCTTTCTCACTCTCTGTTTTTTTTTTTTTTTTTTTTTTTCTGAGACAGGGTGCTTCTGTGTGGCCCTTGGCTGTCCTTGAACTGGAGACAGCCACCTCGCCTCTGCTTTCCAAGCTCTGGTATACTTCCTGCCTGTCAAGCAGTTGACTTACAAGGACACAGATTCACACACTCATGTGTGTTTGTACCATTTATTTTAGTCTCATTAACCTTTCTAAGCCATTAGGAATAAAGTAATTTCCTTTTTATGAACATCATAATATTGACTTTAAGGGCCATGCCAAAAGGACACAGCAGGGGAATTAATCATCACATCCTAAGCTTAATCTTCACAGTGTTCTCTCTCCCCTCTAAAAGCACTCCAGTGCTTGCTTCCCCTTCCTGGCATATCTCTTATCTGCTCAAGTACCAATGCCTTAGGTATGTGACCCTGCTCCTAGGAAGCTTCTTATATGAGGAATGGGGAACAGCCAGGCAGTGGTGGGGAGCAGTAGTTATCCACGTAGCAGTGGCCAAGAGAAACTAAAGGCCTCGGATGCACCTCTTCTATTTCTCCTTAGTGGCACTAGTTTCCCTGGGGAGAAAACACACTCATCCTGACATCTATTCTAGTCTAGAGACTGAGTCCAGCAGATTCACACTCTGTCTCGATTGATTTTTGTACTCTGAGTCAATTCCCTGGAAGTTGTCTTGTGACTCTGTTGTGAAAGGTATCCCTGATTCAGCTTCTTTGTTCAACCCTCTTTTCTTTCATCTGTTCCAATTTCCTGTCTCTCATCTAGGCTTCCTAGGGTCTCTATGAAGTCTACTTCAGACCTCATGCACTCCTTCCCTTTCTTCGTTGTGTTAAGCAGCTTTTAGCCACCAGGACTCTTTGTTGTTTAAATTTCTGCTGGAAAAACCTTTGTGCAAAGGAAACAACATAGACACAGTGCACACACACAGACTTGCCCCAGGAAATCGATGTGTAGCAATCACACTTCCAATTTGGCACCTTCCATGACATCATGGAGCAGCTTTGTCCTCTGGGGGATATGTGCCTTGGGTTTATCTCCATGGCTAAGGGAGGGGCAGTGAAGTGGCATCCACTGTGGAGGGTGCAGTCTGTTTCTCATGCTCATTACAGTTGCTGTCTCCCCATGGCTGCAACAGTTCCCTTGCTGGTCAGGATAAAGGAATATAGGAGGCAAGCTGTCATGGAGAAGACTCTGGGAAGAGTGCAGACTAAGAAGGCCTAAAGGCACCTGAAATGTTGGAGGTCGCATATTTTCCTTTCCTCCCCTTCGTTTTCTCCTACTTCTTTCTCCATTTGCTGCCCCCCCACTTCCCCTGAGCTCTGAGGGACTTGTCCCTTCCCAGTTCTGTGAGGGACTTTATATGAATCTCTTAGAATACACCTTGTATCCTAGTTCCTCTGGTGATGTGAATTATAGGCTGGTGATCATTTGATCTAGGTCTAAAATCCATATATGAGTGAGTACATACTGTGTTCCTCTTTTTGTGACTGGGTTACCTCATTCAGGATGGTTTCTTCAAGTGCCATCCACTTGCCTGCGAATTTCAAGATACCATTATTTTTTTCTGCAGAGTAGTATTCCATTGTGTAGATGTGCCACATCTTCATTAACCATTCTTCAATTGAGGGGCATCTAGGTTGCTTCCAGGTTCTTGCTATTACAAATAGTGCTGCTATGAACATAGTTGAACAGATGTCTTTGTTGCATGGATGTGAATCCTTTGGGTATATGCCTAAGAGGGGATTGCCGGGTCCTGTGGTAAACTAATTCCCATTTTCCTGAGGAACCGCCATACTGATCTCCAAAATGGCTGTATGAGTTTGCACTCCCACCAGCAGTGGAGGAGTGTTCCACTTTCTCCACATCCTCTCCAACATAAGTCATCACTGGTGTTTCTAATTTTAGCCATTCTGGCAGGGGTAAGATGGTATCTCAAAGTTGTTTTGATTTGCATTTCCCTGATAGCTAAGGATGTGGAGCATTTTCTTAAGTGTCTTTCAGCCTTTTTGATTTCCTCTATTGAGAATTCTTTCTTCAGTTCTGTACCCCATTTTTTAATAGGGTTATTTGGTGTTTTGTTGACTAGTTTCTTGAGTTCTTTGTATATTTTGGAGATCAGCCCTTTGTCGGATATAGGATTGGTGAAAATCTTTTCCCAGTCTGTGGGCTGCCGTTTGGTCTTGTCCACTGTGTCCTTTGCCTTACAGAAGCTTCTAAGTTTGAAGAGGTCCCATTTATTAATTGTTTCTCTCAGTGTCTGTGCCCCTGGAGTTATGTTCAGGAAGCGGTCTCCTATACCAATTTGTTCAAGGGTACCTCCTACTTTCTCTTCTAAGAGGTTCAATGTGGCTGGATTGATGTTGAGGTCTTTGATCCATTTGGACTTGAGTTTTGTGCATGGCGACAGACATGGGTCTATCTGCAGTCTTCTACACACCCTCATCCAATTGTGCCAGCACCATTTGTTGAAGATGCTGTCCTTGCCCCATTGTATAATTTTAGCTGTTTTGTCGAAAATCAGGTGTTCATAGGTGCGTGGGTTAATATCAGGATTTTCAATTCGATTCCATTGGTCTACCTGTCTATTTTTATGCCAATACCAGGCTGTTTTCAGAACTATAGCTCTGTAGTAGAGCTTAAAGTCAGGAATGGTGATGCCTCCTGAAGTTCTTTTATTGTATAGGGTTGTTTTGGCTATCCTGGGTCTTTTGTTTTTCCATATAAAGTTGATTATTATCCTTTCAAGGTCGGTGAAGAATTGTGGTGGGATTTTAATGGGGATTGCATTGAATCTGTAGATTGCTTTTGGTAAGATTGCCATTTTTACTATGTTTATCCTACCTATCCAAGAGCATGGGAGATCTTTCCATTTTCTGGTATCTTCTTTAATTTCTTTCTTTAGAGTCACAAAGTTCTTATTATATAGGTCTTTTACTTGTTTGGTAAGCGTTACACCAAGATACTTTATGTTGCTTGTGGCTATTGTAAAGGGTGATGTTTCTCTGATTTCTTTCTCTGCCTCTTTGTCGTCTGAAAAAGTAGGGCTACTGATTTTTTTGAGTTTATCTTGTATCCTGCTAGTTTGCTGAAGGTGTTTATCAGCTGTAGGAGTTCCCTGGTAGAGTTTATTGGGTCGCTTATGTAAACTATCATATCATCTGCAAATAGAGACAGTTTGACTTCTTCCTTTCCAATTTGGATCCCCTTGATCTCCTTTTGTTGTCTTATAGCATTAGCTAGAACTTCTAGTACGATATTGAAGAGATATGGAGAGAGAGGACAGCCTTGTCTTGTTCCTGATTTTAGAGGAATTGGCTTAAGTTTCTCTCCATTCAGTTTGATGTTGGCAGTTGGTTTGCTGTATATTGCTCTTATTATGTTTAGGTATGTTCCTGTTATCCCTGACCTCTCCAATACCTTTATCATGAAAGGGTGTTGAATTTTGTCGAAGGCTTTTTCCACATCTAGGGAGATAATCATATGGTTTTTCTTTTTCAGTTTGTTTATATGGTGGATCACGTTGATAGATTTTTATATTTTAAACCATCCCTGCCCATCAATGTTGATGGCATCACTGTGTGCAGATGATTAGTGAATTGAATGGTGTCCAAAAGCATTGCCACAGATGAAGCTCAGTGATGTACTGAGAATGTGAGTCTTTTCAGCCTTATATAAAAAGTAGTTCTGTTGTTTGTAGTATGCAGATCCAAATGGGGCTCATAAGGTGGCTTGGAGATGAGGACCTTGTTCTTCTTACAGTTCCCAGGATAATACAGAGTATCTCATGTTGACTTTCAAACTCAGTGACTCAGTGAAATCCAGATTCCAGAGATCTGGTGCCCTCTTCTGTCTTCCTTGGGCACTCCATACAGGAAATCATGGGGATGACACACACACATAAAATAAATTAAAACATGAAATGGATGATTTCAAACTGGCTACAACTTGAGATAAACATATCAAAAAGATAGTCACCCATGGGTATGTTCACTTCACAATGAGTGCTTGTCTGTGTACACCTGAAGTCCTGTATTTCATGCATTTGCAGGAATTGCTTTGTCCCAGACTAGTAATGACTATATGGCTGGGTGTGAGTTCAGAGTCGTAAGAATTGGAAGCAAGCAGGAATGTGATCACTATATATTATAACCTCTGAGAAGCAAATATGTCTAGTAAGTAGTATAATGAAAATAAAAGACAAGGAGAACAATACTATCAACACTGCAGTTTTTGGCTAATTGCTTTGATATTAAGTAGTCACATAGCCATAATATGGATCAACTTCCATATCCTTATCCTTCTTCCTGAGAATGAAAATGTGCAGTTAGAGAGGTGACTTGGCAGCATTCTGTTGCTCCTGTGAGGCCCCACTTCTTCATGGCCTCCCTCTCTGAACTCTGGAGCTGTGGTGGGCTGAGGGGGAGTGGCGTGGAATTTCACTTTCCTTTATGGAATTGGATGGCAGCTGAAGTCTAGCAGAGATATTGCATTTGAGGTTTGGGAGGTGATGGGGCCTTGTTTCTGGCAGCAGAAACAAGCCCTTGGGAGTAAAGTAAGAGATGATGCTTGTAAGGCCTATTGCAAAAATGGATGTGGTTGGTTAATTTAGGTGGTGTGGCACTGGTGGCAGTCAGAACAGCTGTCTTGTCAGAGGCCATCAAAGACATGCTGGCAGGAGCTGGTTGGAATATTTTGAGTGTGGTAGACTGCGTTGACTGGGAATGTGGCCTCAAAGGGTAAGCTTCAGTGGGAATGCTAGAAACCCAGGTGTGATGCTTTTGGGAAATAGCTCTGGCTTGAGGTTTGTCCATTTTTGAAAGCCAGAGGTACTTACTTGGCCTTCCCAAAAGGGGCAGCTCATCCATGGATGGAGATGGACACTCACTGTGAGCACTGCTCTCTGCTGTGTAAGCATTTCCCAGGTTTGACCACACCTTTGGCCATCAAGTGTCTCATCCAGCAGTGATGTGATGGCAGGTCCTGTCCTGGAATCTTTGTTGCTGCTGAAGTTTATCATAGCCTGGGTGGAGTACATGCCCATTTTCTTCTCACTCATTCTTATCATGGGTAAATGACCTGCACTGCCTCCAGCATGCCGGGATGAGTTTGAGGCTTTTTAAATCTGTCCTGGCTGGGCCCAGGTGAATGTCTCTCCCAATTAGGGCATAATTTGTATTATATATATATATATATATATATATATATATATATATATATATTTAAAGTTTCTGTCTTCTGATATTGTCTAGTGGTGAGAATGGGGTGATGAAGTCTCCAACTATGAGTGTGTGAGTTTATTTTAATGTGATCATTGAGTTTTGTAGTGTTTCTTTTTCGAATGCAGGTACTTTTATTTGGGTCATACATACATATTGACAATTGAGACTTTGTACTCCTGGATTTCTCCTGTGATGAATATGAAATGAAGCAACTTTTTGAAGTGACCAAGGCCATGTTTCCTTCTTGCTTTTCACTTTGCTACTCAACTCCCCTGCCAGAGTGTAGTGGGAAATGTTGATACATTCATGGAAGATAATTTAAGAATTCTCTGAATTAAGCAGGGTCTTGGTGGCACACTCCATTAATCCTAGCACTCCAGAGAAAAA